>NC_133472.1:21332035-21484882 GCF_025370935.1 Choristoneura fumiferana | reverse complement strand
AACAATTAATTGAAAGTAGGGTGGAGTCATATTAATCCTACTAATATTATAAATGTGAAAGTTTGTGAGTGAGTGAGTGAGTGAAACTGAGTTTGTTTGTTACTTTTTCACGCTTAAACGGCTGGACGGAATTTGGATGAAAATTTGGCGGAAGTTAGTTTTATACCTGGATTAAACATAGGATAGTTTTTATCCCGATATTCCCAGGAGTAGGATAAAACTCGAATAAACAACCGCTGGCTTAGATTCATGAAATTTGGTAAAGGTAGTTGGACGTCTGGAATAAACATAGGATACTTTTTACCCGATATTCCCACGGGATACCTAGGGATAAAATCTTAAAATAACAACCGCTGGGCTGTGAGCCATGAAATTTAGTATGTAGGTAGCTGCACCTCTGCAATAACACATAGGCTACTTTTTATTCCGATATTCCCACGGGATAGGGATAAAATCTTGAAATAACAACCGCTGGGTTAAGAGTCATGAAATTTGGTATGTAGGTAGTTGGATGTCTGAAATAACACATAGGCAACTTTTTGACTCGATATTCCTACGGGATACCTAGGGATAAATAACCGCTGGGCTTAAAGTCATGAAATTTGGTATGTAGGTAACTGAACATCTGAAATAACACTTAAGTGACTTTTGACCCGATATTCCCACGGGATAACTAGGGATAAAATCTCGAAATAACAACCACTGGGCTTAGAGCCATGAAATTTGGTATGTAGGTAGCTGGACCTCTGGAATAACACATAGGCTACTTTTTATTCCGATATTCCCACGGGATAGGGATAAAATCTCGAAATAACAACCGCTGGGCTTAGAGGCATGAAATTTGGTATGTAGGTAGCCGGACGTCTGGAATAACACATACGCTTCTTTTTATCCCGATATTTCCACGGGATAGTTTTGTAACTAAGGGACCCCACACATCCGTGTATTATTGTCATTATTATTTTGTAATTTTTCTTTAATTGTATACTTACTGTAGTTTTTAAGTATTTTATTTGTACTTGATTATTTTGAAAAAATGACTTTCTGCCAAGCTTCTTGCGGCGCATTCTTCTTGGCTATGATGGTCTTTCCAAAAGTGCTGATATTTAAAAAAATGACGTGTAAAAGTGCCCATTGCGGCCTATTTACTGAATAAATGATATGAATTTGAATTTGTATAGGGAAAAATTTTGAAATTTAGCACTGGGTTTAGAATCTTGAATTTTGTACAGTTATTCACAACACAACCTCAATGAAGACCACGATATAAATTTTGGAAATTTCCAGGGGAATTTTGTAAAATCCCGAAAATTTCAATTGCAACTACCAGACCGAATAGTTTACGCGTGCGAAGCCGCGGGTAAAAGCTAGTGTTCTCATAAACTAAAGGGCTACGCGAATATAATTTTGAAGGGAAGTGTCTTTACTTTAGTAACGCACTGACAGGCACTAGATAAACAAGTTGAAACTAAAAATAAATAAAACAATAAAATATTGGTCAGTTTACTTTAGCTTAGTACCTACATAAATAATTAGTTACCTTTCAACAATATAAATTAAATTAATTTCTGGTAAATTTTGGTAGATAGGTACATTATCCAAACATATAAAAGAAGAAACTGACAGTAGACGTTAAATTTGGGGTAACAAACATTTACTTTCTGATCGTTTTTTTTTTCATGTTTTGTTTGATTTTTCGGAGGATACAGACAGACGTTGTTTGAGACAGATGGTGCAAATTTTCGAATTTAAGGATCAACCTACATAATTAAGTAATCATAATCATAGTTCTTTCTTTCTATTTAGGGGAATCGCAAAGTTCACGAGGATAGATATCTCTTTAGATCGATTTTAAAAGTTTTACTGTTACAAAACTAGAGTTCGTGACTAACATTGGCTACCTGCTTTTCCTTCGGAAAATGCAAATTTCTCTCGAGATAGAAATCTTTCACTGCCACCACGATAAGTCCTGTGACGTCTCAAGAGCGAATTAGCGCTGTGAATTCCCCGATGTCCGCTCAAAATCGATTCAAATGCGCCGCCCGCCCGCGCCCTGGGGCTCGAGTCAGTCACTAGTCATGATTAGTCAGTTAGCGGTCAGTCTTTGTATGGGGCCCACCCCGACGTTTGGTCGGGGTTCGGACAGGCGAAGTAGATGCATTTGCGTAATCTATATCTGTGCACTGCACACTGTTTCTGATTGACGTAATCTACTTTTGTCCTGAGAAATTGTAAAGTTCCCGCGTGACTTGAATTACTGTTTTGATCTATTTAAATATTATAATTTGTCAATGAGAGACATTGTAGCTTACTTGAAAGTTTGATAATCTGCCTCGAAAATTATTCACTTATTTTTACAATAAGTACAATGACTCTTCATTGTACAGTCAAGGGCAAAGATATCGACACGGCCAGTTACAAAAAATATGTATAAACGACTTTATGTACTTAACAGATATCTTTGCCCTTGACTGTGCACCAGAAATAGTAAGCGATATCATCATCATTCATCATTTTAAATTTCGCATTTTTCCAAAGAAAATGTTATTTAAGTAAGTCAATCAGAGATAGTGTCACTTAATGTTGGTTAAAGAATTATTTAAATCAGCTCAGTAGTTTCAGAGATTAACCCCAACAAACAAAGAAACATACAAAGTTTAGATATTTCCCTATCCCATGGGATTTTCTTAAAATCTTTCTTAGTGCTGCTCTATAATACTTTAGGTACGTGTATGCCAAATTTCTAGAGTCTAACACCAGTAGTTTAGGCTATGCGTCATCTTGTCAGTCAGACAATCATGGTACTGTGTAGGTTAGGTTAGTTATAGATAAACTGTGTTACGTAATGATAATGAGCTGATTAGTTTGGCGTAGGTACAAGTTATAGCTTGTTTTTGTTTTTTTTTTTTTACTTTATTTTCATCTTTTTATCTATAATTTTAATTTCTCATCAAATCATGTACATCAAAACTGAACGTACATGTAAAATTTTGTATCTCTCATTCGTTTTATCCCGTGGGAATTTCGGAAAATCTTAAAATAGTCTATACCTGTTAGTATTAAATACCATTTTTTGTTATTTGAAGTTTCTAATATTTATAATTACGGAGTTAGGGCAACTTTGAAACGAAGATATAAATCCCATTTTTTTCCCTGTGAGAATTTAGAAAAATCCTGCCTTAGTGCGCGTCTACACCTATTAAGGAACGGTTTGCCCAACGGTTTGGGCTGTGCGTTGATCAGTCAGTCAGATATATATATATATATATATATATATATATATACGTAACTACGAGTACATTGCTTATATTGTTGCCTCAATTCCTTGACATAAGACCGATATATTTGAGCTTATTTCAACAGACTTATTTTCTTATTGTAAATTTTAGATTGAATTATCATTCTTCGGTTTCTTTTTGTATTATTATTGTTACTACGATAATTTAATTACTTCATATTTCAATAAAAACACACTGTTACTCAAAGTCCGCCTTTCATTTAGACTTTCATTCAAGCCACAGAAGTCTTGACTGACCTAAGCTTGAAACATCGTGAGAAAAACGGAAAACGTCTGAGCCGTACCTATAGTCCTTTCAGGATAACATTGGACTCTAGAAGGTCACAGAAGAAGGGGTTCTAAACATTTTTTGTGAAATCGTAATAATGATGATGATGATGATGATGATTAAAAGAAGTAATAAGACGAACTCATAATATTCTTTACTTTGTAAGTAGATTAATACGTAATGTAGGTACCTACTCTTACAAAATAACACAATATTAATACATAATTTAATAATTGTGTTTCGTGGACTCATCGTTATCATTCCCTGTTTAAAAATATTCTACACGTAGTTTCTGCTAAGAAATTCAAGCTTTTTCCATTCCAAATTTCAACAAATTTAGTGAATAGTACAACTTTAGTTGTGAAAAGTTAACTATTCGTATATTAACTATTCGATTAAAAGCTATATATTTTTTTTTAATTTTATTTTGAAACTATAAATAATGTACAGAATATTTCTTGAGTTAACTATTATATTATAAACGTTCCGTTTCTTGCAGAATATTCTTTACCTCTGCCTCTTTAGGTATTTTATAGGTAGACAATTCTGTTTTTAACAAAATAGAAAAAGATTTTTTTATTGTTTTAAAATTATGATATGAAAAATAGCAAATTTAATCTTACTAATATTAATTATAATTGCGAAAGTTTGTAAGTCTGTATGTTTGTTTGTTACCTACCTCTTCACGTCTTAACTGCCGGGAAAGGGCATAGAATAGTTTTTATCCTGGAAAATTGCATAGCGCGTTCCCGCGGGATAGCAATAAACGAATTCTACGTGAACGGAGTCGCGGACAACAGATAGTTAATGAATAATTGAAACTAATATTGACGTCTTCGATATTTTATACTAAACTAAAAAAATGCAATTTATTAAATGACTTCCTAAAGCGTGCATTATAAAGAGCCTATTTTCCTTCTGTCCATTCCTATATTGAACAGACTGTAATGACTTAGTTTAGAGAAGCCAAAGTAATAAAAACAGAATCCAAAAAAATTCTTCGCGTCCGTCATCTATTTGTATGTTTGAACCATTTGGCCACGTTCGAAACTAATTAATTATTAATTAAGTACATTTACTGGCTTGTGCTTTTTTTTGCATGTGTTTTTGTTATTAATAATGTGGAGTACTCAAAAGAGAAGGGCAAGGGTGCCGAGGTATGCTCACACGTGGTGTTGGATTTATGAAATATGTAATCTAACTGGATTTGTGTTTGATGGGTGTTGTTTTAAGTTATATATTTTTAATGATTATAATTTGAATTTGCACGTATTTATTGTGTTTTTTTGTTTGGTTTGGTTTCATATGGCATGTTTGGATGGGCGATGTTGTAACTTAAGTAAATTTGTGTTTATGATTACTTCTTGTGTTGTAAGTAAATTAACTGGCTTGTGTGTTATGTGCATGTTTTTTGTTATTAAGAGTATTTAGTACCTACTCACAAGAAGAGGGCAGGGGAGCCGAGGTATGCTCACACGTGGTGATGGATTTATGAAGTAATGTAATCTAACTGGATTTGTGTTTGATGGGTGTTGTTTAGAAGTTACATATTTATAATGATAATAATTTGAATTTGCACGTGTTTTTTTTTTGGTTTGTTTTGATACGGCATGTTTGGATGGACGGAGATGTGATTTAAGTGGGTTTGTATATGATTACTTCTTTGTGGCGTAGGTGCACTAACTTGCTTGTGCTTTATTTGCATGTTTTTTGTTATTAATAAAGTGGAGTACGTACAAGAGGAGGGCAAGGGAGCCGAGGTGTTCGCACACATGGTGGCGGGAGAGGTGGTGGTGCGTCCTCCCCGATTGTCCCCGAGAGCGGCGTTGCTCGTCTTGGGGATGAACGTGGTCGTGTTCGTACTCGTGGTGGTGGCAGAAGTGCCGGTGTCAGCACAAGCTGCGCCCCTCCCCCAGCAGTCGTCGTCCCCGAGCTCGGCGATGAAGGAAGTGGAAGTGGCCGTGGCCGTGGCCGTGGCCGTGGCCGTGGCCGTGGCCGTGGCCGTAGTCACATTAGTGCTACCGCCAACAAAGCATTGAGGCGACCTGATGCCGTTGATGAGTAGGTTTTTTTCATATTGTTTTTTTTTCTTCTTTTGCAATGTTTTTTTTTTTAGGAACTGTAGTAATGCTTAATAATGTTTTAGGCTCATAATTGTGGACATAGGAGACTACCCCAGTGGCGAATCGAGCGAATGCGCTTTGACTAGTAAGCGAAGGCGCACGTGGAGTCCGTAAGTTGTATTTGATTTGATGTATAAACTTACGTGTACTCATCTGTATACCTAGTGCTATCCACGAAGACGCGTGATTTTGACAAAATTGAACATTAATGACATTGTAATAAAAACCACGGCGCGCGTCATCGTGAATGACTCTACCTATATTGTATTAATATGTGTAAATTATTTTCATTGTTTTCATGTTGTTTTTTTTTTCAGGGTTTGCCAAATGTCTCCCTCACCTCCTCCTCTCCCACAGCCTGACCAAGTTATTCCCTCGTCGCTACCTCCTCCTCCTCTCCTACTCCAACATCCTATTCCTTCCTCTCCAACTACTACCGTATTATGTCCTCCTTCTACCAGCTCTTCGAGGATGGAAGACGCAAACGTGCCCTCGCCAGCCATGTAAGAATCCTTACTGCTTCGCTGTAATACTAAACAATTGTTGTTTCCATGAAGTTTAAAAAATGTTATATTTCAGATTCATGGAATGTGGCACCAATAGTATGGCTGGCAGTGCACAAGACACACCGACCGCCGACCGCCGACCGCCGATGCCTCGGCGTCCTTTATACGACGACGATATCGTAGCGGCTCTAAACATGGGTAACTATCCATTCATGTAGAAAAGAGTCAAACTGTAAGGTTCAGGGAATACAGACGCAGGTAGGGAATTCTAATCGTTCACTTAATCATTTCTTTCTAGGCAGCGAGAGCGAAAGTGACGACAGCGACGAGGAGGGATCACCTCAACCCTTCATACCGAGAATCCTCGGTGCTATCCTGGAGACTCCGGAGGATGACGTCGAGTCCACTGAGGATTCTCCGTCGCTGTCACCGCCACTTCGCTCCGTTTCCCCTGCCACCGCTTCGTCGTCTAGTTGGAATACCCCGGTGGAGCCGAGAGATTTTTTAGATTTTAAGTGGAGAGCATTCCCGACTCCTTCTATCCCAGGTGCATTAAGGAGGGAGTTGTTTTCCGACATCAATGTTGGTCCAACAGTTCCAAATGCCGACCCATATGAAACTTTTGTTCATATCTGGGATAGGCAATTTATGGAGCACATAGCCTCGGAAACGAACAAATATGCTCAACAGTTGGCGGCCCAGTTGATGCTTAGTAACAACCTCCATCCACAAAGTCGCATATGCGACTGGCAAGACACGACAGCTGATGAGCTGTACGTCTACATGGCCCTAATTGTAGCGATGGGAGTTGTTACTAAGGGTCGAGTGTCCGACTACTGGAATGCCGATGAGACCATATTTGTTACGCCCAGGTTCCGCGTGTACATGTCTCTAAGAAGGTTTCAGCTCCTGAGTAAGTGTTTACACTTCCGGGACAATAGGGATATGTACACGCTGAACCTGAGCCATTCCGAGGCGAAATTATACAAGATCCAGCCAGTAGTTGACCATTTAAATAACGCGTTCCAATCTTCGTATAACTTACAGCAAAACATCGCGCTTGATGAGTCTCTGCTGCAGTGGAAAGGTTGGTTGGAAATCAACCAATTCATTCCGAATAAAGCTGCAGCAGTAGGCATCAAAACCTATGAGATCTGTGAATCGCAAACTGGCTACTTATGGCGGTTTGTGGTTCACGCTCACAAGCGTACAACAACGGCGGCTTCAAACACGGATCCGCTACAAACATTCATACCGAACATTGTCTTGACGCTCTTACAAGGGCTCGAGAACAAGGGTCATACGGTATGGATGGATAATTTTTATAATTCACCGGCTCTAGCCCGAAGATTAAAATCGCTCGGATTTGACTGCGTTGGCACATTACGTACCAATCGTCGGTTTGTACCAAAAGAGCTGACAGATTTGACGAAGGCGAAAATGCGGCCGGGTCAGATCACTGGTTTGACCTCGGGCGATGTCGATCTCATGGTATGGAGAGATCAGAACCGTGTGGCGATGATCTCGACGTACCATGGGAACGCCACCACCCAAGTCAAGGGGGTAACTAAACCAGTTCTTATCCATGACTACAATCTTATGATGGGTGGCGTGGATAAGAAAGATCAGATGCTGGCCTCTTTTCCCATCGAGAGGAAACGGACAAAAGTGTGGTACAAAAAGTTATTCCGCCGCCTCCTGAATGTCTCCATTTTAAATTCTTATATAATATGTAAATATAGCAATCCTTCCATCACTCACCGCTCCTTCCGAACGTCCCTCGTTTTGTCTATTTTTAACGCCATTTCACCCGCACTTTTCCTCCTGCAGCTTTACTGCAGGGCCCGCGAGCTGTCTATACCGTCAGGGAGCATTACCTGAAGGAATATGAGTTTGACCCGAAGCTCAAGGGCCGAAAACGGCGAGTATGTGTGGTCTGCAGAAAGCGGGTCACGACATACTGCGGCAGCTGCAATAAAGCTGCATGCCTGTCCCAATGTTTTGTATCTATTCATTAGTCTATTTTATATAACCAGTCTACTAGTTTATATTATTTTTGGTAGTTAATTATATATTTATTTTATTTTATTTTTGTACCTCACTATTGTTACCGTTTCCTGGAAGAATGATATGATGATGTTTTTTTTGGTTTTGTTTTATTTGTTGAAAGATGTTTTGCTGTTTCTTTGTTTTTTTGCGGCGCATTTTTCTTGGCAATGATAGTCTTTCCGAAAGCGCTGATAGTTTAAAAAAAAATACGTGTAAAAGTGCCCATGCTGCCTATTACAATGATTTGAATTTGTTTGAATTGATATTTTAAATGGTCTGTTACTGGGTTGGGTCTTTTTTGTATGTTTTTAATTTTATTTTAATTGTGTATTTTGTGTTGCGTCTACTCTTGTTATAGGTAGAGTCATTCACGATAACGCATTCCGTGGTTCTTATTACAATGTCATTAATGTCTAATTTTGACAAAATCACGCGTCTTCGTCTACATTTTTTAACAGGTTGCGTGTTATTTTTCTGTTTAAATATGTATAGGTGTATAGGTACGTACTTTACATCATATTAGTTTTTTTTAAGGTAAACTATTGGTATCAATCCTTTAAATGTAAGTCAAGTACACGCACAATTTTCTTACTGTCAAAATGTTAACTAGTGTTTTTTTTTTTAACTATTATTTTTCCTAGTCTGTAATCACAACTCTAGTAAATGCAAAATAACGTCTTTTATACGACTTTTTCTGAAGGTCGTCTTCTGACGCTACTTTTAAAGTGGTACTTTGTTTTGTAAATAAATATAAAACTATCAAGTTTTGGAACCTATAATTAGTATAGAATAAGATTATGTCTCACACTTTAAAATAAGTATATAATGGAAGTGATTTAACTAAAACAATCATCAGAAATCAGTTTGAAACATGACCCAATTTTATTGACCGCACGTGTGTGAAATTTCAAACACGGATTTTTAAAGTCGCATATTGTGAAAAATATGTATGACGATAAGTAATAAAAATATTGGAATGTGTATATTAAAGTATATTCTAATAAATAAACGTATTTTTTTCAGAATTTATTGTTTTATTTAATAATTACAGTTATTTTATTACATGTGAGGGTAAAAAATTCAGTAACCTGAGATTTAATCAAGATTAGCTAAATTCACGCCAATGAAATGGCTTTTATTGCTATTCAATCCACTAGGCAATTTTATGCTTAATCTTTTGATATATAGTTTAACTATAGTACTCATACATTTTTTTTTTTGATAAATTACTTTTTTTTGACTTATGCCAAATTTGCGGTGAGCACCCGTAAGAGGCCCTGCCGCTTGAGAGAATTCGCTAAAAATGGCCGCGCCACTTACGAGATTTTTAAAAATGGCGGATGCCAAAAGAAGGATTTCGAAACGAATATAGTTTAGAAAGCGGAAATATTTCAAGATAAATAATAAATAACAACAGATTCCAAAAAAACTATTTATTATTCGCTTAAACGTTTGTCGGCGATTCAAAGGTAAGCCCGTTATTGCACTAACAGCTATGTCGAGGGTGGGCGTTCAAGTTTAATTCAAGTAAAATGTATAGGTAGAAAGAATATTGATCACTTTTTTATGAGAGTTAGGCTAAGTGTAGCCCAGACTAAATACAGTGCATTATGCTCCGTAAGCAAACACTAGACTGTATACTTAAACGCTTTAGATCTATCCCAAGAGTCATGAATAAAAAATCGGTCAAGTACGAGTTAGACTCGTACATGAAGGGTTCCGTAAACAGTTCAGTAAAAGTTTTTCTCAAAATTCTTCTATTATAACTTTTTTTTGCTGACTGTACTTTATGCCCCTGGTAACCAAAGTACTCGTCAAGTCTAATCAAACGAGTCCAAGCTCGATGCAGTCCTGTCGTTTATCACAGTTCCTATGGTTACCCTCTAGCTTTATCATCAGATCAACTCCATGTCATAATAATATTGAATTGTCATCGGATTTATACATGCGTGTAAAATTTCAGCTCAATCGGTTGAAGATATCCACTTCAAATTTGAGTTGAAAGATTCCACCCAGTTGGTGTACCTCCTTTTTGGCGAAATATGTTTCGCCAAATTTCACTTAGCAACCAATCTTTCGGCAAAGTTTCATTTGGCAAACGATTCGTTGGCATAACTTTACTCCGCATTTTTCTTATTTCGCAACAATTTTATATTGCAAAATTTTACTTCATCACAATTTTAGGTGGCAAATAATTATGTAGCAAATGATTGGCTTAGGCGAATAACAAATTGTCAAATAACATTTGGCCAATTTTTATATTGCAAAGTTTTACTTCAAAATTTGTGCGAGCGAGCGAAGCGAGCGAGCAAGACGGCTCGGAGCAGAAGCGACTTGGATAGTTTAGGTTCAGAAGGCTAAGGCGGAAGCGGAGCGTAGCACGACATCTTAATAAAATCCCAGGTAATAATTTATCAAATGATTAGTTGGGAAATGATATCGGTCCGAAATGTTGAGTTGGGAAATAACATTTCGCCTAAATAAAAATATGGGATAAATAGTTTAGGAGCTAATAATTTTCTAAATAATTTTCGCCGAATCATTAGTAAGCCAACATAGTTAGTTACATTACATTGCATGTACCTAAATATAATGCTTGTAATAAGTTTTTAATACAAGCTTTTTTGCTGACTGGTATTTTTGTTGACTGTACTTGCTTTGTCATCTAAACTATATTTCGTACCAAATTTCAAGTCGGTACTATTAACTCTTGAGGAGTTCCCTCCTGCAGAGACGATCCTCGTAGGACTACCAAGATGTCACCACCAGATTATTGTACGAGGGCTGCTTTCCGATGCATTCGACAGTAAACTCAAAATACACCAATACTCAATATGACCCAATATCTAAAAAAAACTATTCTCATAACAAATGAAACCCGAATTAACATATTACCAAAATTAACCGTTCTCGATTTGCAGTTTGCTCAATATGAGCCAATTTCAAATGGATTGGTGCTCATAAAAGCCGATACACAGAAGGCTCCATTCCCAAAATACCCTAAATTTGAAATTGCAGAACACCCGATTCCCAATGATTCATTCACAAAACGGCCTGTTCCCAAAATACACTAAATTCTCGATTTTTATACCAAAGCCTTTTTAATGGAATAAAACCTTGTGTAAACATAACTGCCACTACCGATGCTATCTTAACATTGGCCACTTAAAAATGAAGTGTCAATACGAACATAAAAGGAATCGATGTCATTATTTATTGTTTCTTGAGCTTCGCAATGGCTAATCGTGAAATATTTTTTATTGAGAACCAGAGAGGACGCCCCGCTCTCATTTATGACGGGCACAGGTACAGTTTTAGGCGCAACAATAAAAGTTCTAGTAACTGGAAATGTGCGAATCGTACAACAGGTTGTTTCGCCTCCGCGACTTTGAACAAGAATAAAGACACAGTACGTACTGAAGGCAAGTGACCATGTCTGCAAGAGCCACTACGATGAGAACATACGCAATGTTGCCATAGATTCTTGTATGGTAGAAGCATGTAAGAAAATGACACCGGTAAAGATTTTTTTTGAAAAAAAAAGTGACATCTGCATGAAGCCGATCCCAGCTTTAGTATGTGCTCATTTGACGAAGTAAGAACAGGGCCAGGCAGAAGTTTCTGAAGCAAAATAATACTGAGTTTACTCGGTTGGAAAATGTCAAAGTACCAGATTTATTAGCACACGAATTTCTGGTACGGGAAGATGGAGACAAGGAGAACATTTTTATTTTTTCGACTAATATTTGCAACGAATATTTGAGAAAATCAGCGGAAAAACAAATACAATACTTCAGCGATGGGACCTTTAAAAGGGTGCCCAAACCCTTTTATCAATTGTATGTACACTATTCATGCTGACGTAGGCGCTAGCAGCACCACAACCAATGTTGTACCTGTACTGTTCGCGTTGCTCCCAAATAAAAGAGAAAGCACTTATTCCAGATTTTTCACGTTGCTGCGAAATGAAATGGGTGTAATTATGCATGAGTTTAAATGCGACTACGAACGAGCGCAAATCAATGCGTGTGAATCAGTGTACCCAAACTGTGAGTTGACAGGGTGCTAATATCATTTTAATCGCGCGGTTTAGAAGAAAGCGGTGTCAATAAAAATGAATAATACCAGCGAGGGCCGTAAATTTACTGAAATGTGTGCTGTTATTCCACTGTTGCCTAAGTCGGAAATATACGATTATTGGGTGACACTGCTTAGTGAGGTTCCAGTACCCTCTTCCTCCTAAGCTTGTGAAGACTTCAAATAAAAAAAAAATTAATAGCTTTTATTGCTGACTGTTCCAGAATTGTCATCTAAACTACATATCCGTACCAAATTTCAAGTCGATACCCTTAACCATTGAGGAGTTCCATCCTGCGGAGACGATCCTGGTCGGACTACCAGGACGTTACTACCTGATTTACATACGTATTGTCACCAGATTTACATAAGTGTGCCAAATTTCAAGTCAATCCGAACACTGGAAGTACGTCAAATTTAACTTCCAAGATTATATAGTACATACATTCATAGATACAAAATAATAATAATTTAATAGATCACGTTATTTATACTAACATATGTCTCATTCTTATTCAATATAATAGACGATTAATGAGTTCAAATGGGGCCCTGGTTTACCTTTGCGAATTCGGTATCGTTAGAAAAACATTTCAATCTAAATTAATTGGAGAAAATTTCATAAAATAGTAGGACTTACTGGTGATATGAGATCCGGTCTGCCTTTCTGGCGTTTCGGATATTATTAACGCACTTTTTTACCACGCAAGACGGCATTTTTTTCCATATTTTCCTTGACAATCTCCTGTCAGTGTCACGGACGTCAACAAACTAAAGTGCGACAATTCACCAAATCGCATTGTGAACTGCTATGATGCGCCGTTTTACTCAATGAAACATGCAGTGTATAGATACCCTTAGTCGCTGAGTACCTAAAACGCAGTCTGCCAATTTCGCGTTATGTCAAAATGTCATTTAAAATAATCGTTTCGACTAAGTAGGTTTTTGTCTATGTCGCAATAGCTCTAATCCTCGTATTGCCCATTTAGCGATACGTCTATGTCGCAATAGCTCTAATCCTCGTATTGCCCATTTAGCGATACGTCTATGTCGCAATAGGTCTAATCCCCGTTTTGCTCATTTAGCGATACGTCTATGTCGCAATAGCTCTAATCCTCGTATTGCCCATTTAGCGATACGTCTATGTCGCAATAGCTCTAATCCTCGTATTGCCCATTTAGCGATACGTCTATGTCGCAATAGGTCTAATCCCGTTTTGCTCATTTAGCGATACGTCTATGTCGCAATAGCTCTAATCCTCGTATTGCCCATTTAGCGATACGACTATGTCGCAATAGGTCTATTACCCGTATTGCCCATTTAGCGATGCGTCTATGTCGACATTTACAAACTACTTTGTCATAGTATTTTCTCTTTTGCACTAAACTTACTGGCCACTTGAAACTGAAGTGTTTAATCTTCCACTATTCTACTAATAAATTATGATAAATAACAAAAACTATGTGTCATTCATTGTGATATTGGTGTTATTCTTACACAGTTCGAGTTGTGGACATTGTAGATTGGAATTTAAATAATTTACAATGGAAGCTAAAGAAAACATAGTTTTTATTAAAAATAAAAAAGGTTCGCATAATTTATTGCTGAACGGTTTTGCATACACGAAAAACAAGTCGAATAATGACGGGTCCTCGCTCTGGCGGTGTGCTAACAGGACAAAATGCAGTGCTTCTTTAAAACTGAATGGAGAAAACCTGGTTTTAAAAGTAAGTGACCATGTATGCGTAGCAAATTATGCTAAGAACAAAATATCAATCATAATTGACAAATGTAAGCAGGCGGTGTGCGAAACGTTTGGATCTGTACCAGAAATTATTGAAAATGTGGTATTAAATACATCAGATACTTTTATAGATGAAGATATAAACGAAGCAGCCCTTTTTAAGACAAAAAAGGATTCTTTATATCGTACCAGGAACAAATTTTTAGAAGTTCAAAAAACGAATTGTTCTTTAAGCGAAATACAGGTGCCAAATATTATTGCTCAGAATTTTCTTGTATGCAATGATAGTAACGCTGGGAATAAGATATTGATATTTTCAAGTCCATTGGCCCGAAAAACATTGAAAATATTAGCTAACAGCGACACACACTTTTAAGGTGATGGAACGTTCAAAAGTGTACCATTGTTTTATCAACTATACACGATTCATGTAAATTTGAACTCTAGCAACAATGATTCTGTTAATATAGTACCTGTTATATTTTGTTTGTTGCCGAACAAGACCCAAGACACGTACATAAGGGTTTTTCAATTAATTAAAAACGAATTGCAGATTGATTTAAAAAAAATTAAAACTGACTACGAAATAGCACAAATTCAGGTCTTAAAGGTTGTATTTCCGGGCATAGTCATTACTGGGTGCTATTATCACTTTTCACGAGCGATATGGAAAAAAGCAGAAAACTTGGGTATTTTGGATACACCCGCAGGAGGTACAATTACTAAACTGTGTGCCAGCCTGCCACTAGTGCCGACAAATTATATTTCTGAAGTTTGGCAAAATATTAAACAGTTACAGCCTGATGAACGTTCGGAAGCCATGACTAAATTTGAAAATTATATGGAAAAACAATGGATGGGCCAACTAAATTAAATTATAAGCTGTGCCAATGAAACCCATAGAACCAATAACAGTTTGGAAGGATGGCACAGGCGATTAAATAACCGTATGAAGGGCAAGCCGACACTAATAAACTTTTTGTTCAAATTGAAAAAGGAATCACAGTGGCAAAATTTAAAATTGAAGCAAGATATATTTGAAGGCAATGAGAGAAAAAAAATGGATATCGTTTTTAATTCAAGATACAAAAAAGAGCTCAACAAGTTGCAGGAGGGCGACATTTCAGCTTTTTAATTTTTGAAAAGCATTATCAAAATCAAGAAAGAACTCATGTGTCTCTGTAATGATTAAATTTATAAGTCAAGTGATATAAATAAGTAAGGGCACTTTATGTTTATAAGAATAATGAAACAATGAGTTTTGGTTTTTCTTATTATTTTTGTATTAAATTATTAAATATAGGTACTTGATTGGAGTTGTTTTTTTTTTCTAAAATAGTTATCTCCTACACTAGCGAGAAAATCAAAAATCCTTAACCCTTTGGACACCGTGTCGACCGTAGGCGTCAGTCAATCCTTGCAATATCAAAGCAATCTAATGTGCTGGTGCTGTCAAGTATGGTGTACTTTTGGTTCGTTGAAAAACGACATGGCAATTGGCATGTTTTATTTTTTGACTGCGGGATCATTGAATCTCATAATAATATAACTTTACTTTTAATAACTAACAATTAAAATTAAAATTTATACAAGTAAATAATTATACAGTTTTTTGTTAAACATTGCCTTTTATATAACGTAACTCGTGACCTGTGCATTTCAAAAAAGCATTCAAAGGGTTAAAATTTGACGATTATTACTTAGAAAGTCGCATCCTTAGGCGAAGGCTAGACGTACAATAAATATTGTCAATATTTTGCTACCTCTCACTCACATTTCAAAGAACAGAATGTAAGAGGTAGCGAATATTGACAATATTTATTGTACGTCTAGCCTTCGCCTTACCTTACAGGGGAGCTAGTGTTCGTAGTCCCACCGCTTTTGTATCTTAAATAGGCTCTCAATTCGCCTACTTCGCTCATGAACTAAAGCTCAATATACCTACCTCGCCCTTGAGCTAATACGCCCTAAACCTAAATCTCAATTTACCTATTTCGCTCATGAACTAAAGCTCAATATACCTACCTCGCCCTTGAGCTAATACGCCCTAAACCTAAATCTCAATTCGCCTACTGCGCAATATGCCGATCTCTTGTTAGGTCTAGGCATAACGCTTAATTGGCAGACTGCGTTTTAGGTACTCAGCGACTGAGGGTATAGATAGATGTCGATGTTAAGAGCTATAAATTATTACGACTTTAAAAGTGGATTAACACAAAAACAATGTGGAGACCGGATGATTGCTGCTTTTAGTAATGAAGCACCTTCAAAGACTACAATATACAGGTGGTATGCAGATTTTAAACGCGACCGTGTATCACTCACGGACGACGTGCGTGAAGGTCGACCGAAATCGGCCGTCACTCAAGAAGACATCGATGCTGTGCGTCAAATGATAAAAGAAGATCGGCATGTGACATACCGGGAAACTCAAGTGTTTTACCACTACCATGAGTTTACAGTGACCGTACTCGATAGCGACGGCGTAAATTATTTGTATGGAGAATTGTACAGCGCCTCTACAAATAATTTACGCTGTCGCTATCGAGTACGGTCACGTAAACTCATGGTAGTGGTACTTGGGTATTGGTATGAGTCAGATATAAGTTATTTTGCTCTCTTGTTGCACAAATAACTATTACGAGAATAATTGAGCGTGCGAAAGTTGTTTTCCCGCTGGATCCCTCATTTATTATCTGACGACCAAAAAGCGACTCGTGTGAATTGGTGCCGCAAAACTTTGAATAAATTCAATGGAGGAGGCTCAAATGCAGTTTTTAGTGTCGTATCGGGTGACGAGTCGTGGATAGGTATATGCATATGAGCCTGAATCTAAAAACCAGTCACGAGTATGGGTCTACGAAGATGAGCTCAAGCCGACAAAAGTTATTCGCTCTCACAGCACGGCCACGAAGATCGTGGCCACGTTTGTCTCCAAATCGGGTCATGTAGGTACTATTTCTCTTCAAGATCGTAGAACGGTCAATGCCGATTGGTAGGTACACAACTATTTGTTTGCCGAGTATCTTTGATGAACTCCGAAAAAATAACCCTAATCGCCGCATCATCCTTCACCACGACAACGCCAGCTCCCACACCGCTCGGAAAACAACTGAGTATCTGAACGGTGAAAACGTCGAACTCCTGGACCATCCTCCATACAGCCCCGACTTAAGCCCCAACGACTTTGTCACATTCCCCAAAATCAAGGATAAGTTGCGTGGTCAGCGGTTTCAGACGCCGGAAGAAGCAGTGGAGGCCTTTAAAAAGGCCATTTTATCGACCCCCTACTTCAGCGGTCAATAAGTGCTTTAAAGACTGGTTTGAACGCATGAAAAAGTGCATAAAATATAAAGGCGAATACTTTAAGAAACAATAAAAATACTTTGATCCAATTTAACTGCATATTTTTATCTATTCCCGAAACTTTCAGTGTGAACCTCGTAATATTTGAAGAATCGAATTATTCAAACCAACTTCCTTCATTTGACGCAAAGAAACGCTCTCTTTACAGGGCACAAACACTACAGGATGTACAAATTCCCAAAATACTCAAGGACCAATTTTTAGTTTGCGAAGATGGAACAAACGACAAGATATTGATCTTTTCCACTCCTTTGGGAATTAAAACTGAACAATTATATGCAGAAAATACTTACAATGTTATTTGGCGATGAAACATTTGAAAAGCTCCGAAACCATTTTACCAGATTTTTGGAATACATTTACAGCCTTATTCATAAAAAATCCTTAATTGAGGTTTGATCGGTCTGTTACTTTGATGAACCATACTACGTCTGTTACTTAGCAGACTGATTAAGCTTGGATTAAGCTTGTTAGACGGTTGTCAAGAAGTATGATTCATAAACGCTTGCTAGCAGTCTGCTAGTTGTTGAGCTGCTGATAGACGGATTAGACGCGTTATGTTGGCCATCTTGACAAATCAAAGACAAAAAATCAAAGAGGAACAAAAAATGGCCTCACCGATAATTAAAAAAAAATTGACATCAGTGACAGCAAATTAGCAGGAAAAAAAATAAAAAGAGAGATGTTTGTTTTCCCGCCATTTCCGATCCGCATGTTTATGTTGCACCTAAGTGCAAAAGCCGTAATTATGTTAATCATCCTATTTTTTTTTCAATATTTTATGTACTTAATAAATAAATTTAGATGATTTTTAAATACAAATTCCTGAAAATATTTTTTCCTGGTTTTTTTTTTAATCTTTACGTAACCCTCCCTTCACTAAAAATATCTTCGGTATGGTTTTTTGCTCTTGTCAAAGTCAGCTGTTCAAAATTGTGGCGGCCATTTTGTGACTTAGCAGGGAGATAAAGGAGGGTCTACGGTCCTCTAACTTCAGCAGAGCCTTGATCGACTGATTAGCGCTAACAGACGTTTATGAATCATGTTTTTTTGCATCGGGCCTTCAAGGAGCCTTCAAGGATGCTCTAACTTTTTATGAATAAGGCTGTTAGCCCTTAACAGTACAGATAAGCAAACCAACCTCGTACCAGTGATTTTCGCGTTGCTCCCCGACAAAACTACGAACACATACACTCGGCTGTTTTCTTTAATCACAGAACATTTTGCTGTTGATATAATAAAGTTGAAGTGCGATTATGAAAAAGCAATAATCAATGGCTTTAAAGCCATTTTCAAAGATAGCATGGTTAGCGGATGCTTTTTCCATTTTAATAGAGCAATTTGGCGAAAACAGCCACAGCCTAGTAGGTAGTGAACCTGCCTACGTAGCACGAAGACCCCGGTTCGAATCCCGGTAAGTGCAAATATTTGTGTAATGACCACGGGTATTTGTTTCTCAGTTATGAACATCTCATATGTATTTAAGTATTATCTCTATCTATACAAAGTATGTATGTCGTCGCCTGGAAGATACCCATAGTACAAGCTTTGCTTAGTTTGGGATCAGGTCGATATTTGTGAAAATTGTCCCCCCAATATTTATTTATTTACTAGTACTCTATGGACATTGTTGCTATTATGATAATTAGTCGTTTTGCTACCATAAATTGTAGTCGTTTCACTAGGAAGTCGTTTTATGATATAGTTATTTTACTATTAGAGCCTTTTAAGATGTAGACCCTCTGCGAGGTGGTTCTTTCGCGATCTAGTAATTTTGATAGTAATATAGTATTCTGAGATTTAGACTTTGTGCTCGGTGGTCGTTTTACTAGAAAGGCATTACGAGATAAAGGCTTTTTACAGCTGTGGTCGTTTTGCGAACCAGCCTTTATGCGGTTCAGGTCGTTTTGAGAATCCAGTCGTTTTGATACCAACCCAAAATATGTACGAAAACCAATGCTAGTGGGGAAAAAAGCGACTGGAAATTTTGCTAAGCGAAACAAACAAGTTTGGTGAAATAATAATACGTGAACGAAAAGAAATGCGAGTGGGGGGAAATGTGACTTGGAAATTTCCTACGCGGAACAAACCAGTTTGGGGAACTGATTTAGTTACTAAATTTTGTGTCCATACAATTTTTTTGAACTGATTTTATTGCAATGGTACAATCCAAAGGTACACCTTTTATGCCTATTCAAATTGAAAAAGAAAAATAATATTAACGTATGTCATGTTTGTTTTGTATTCGAATTGTTGACATACGTACAATCCCTCTTGTATGGATCTATCTCCATTAAAAAGCACTCGAATCAGTCAGACAAGTTGTTCTTTTACTGGACTTCTTCCCACGTTGAGGAAAGCTGCTTCCCAACAATGGTTACGGGCCCAGAGTGAAGAAGTGAAAAATTTCTGGATATGAAATATCAACCGTTAAAATCGAGCAACTTGATGAAAATAATTATGAGACGTGGAAAATCCAAGTGGAAGCAATTCTTGTAAAGAACGATGCCTGGGGCTATGTGAACGGCAATCTCGTAAGACCGGCAGAACCACGAAGAGCCATTGAATGGGAGACAGGTGACGCAAATGCAAAGGCAGACCTAGTCTTATAAATCAGCTGGAGTGAACTGAGGCACCTGCGAGGATGTAAAACATCACGAGACGTATGGTTGAAACTTGAAGGCATGCATGTATATAAGTATGCTTTTCCGTTGCCTAGTACCCATAACACAAGCTTTTCTTAGCTTACTTTGGGTCTAGGTCAATTGGTGTGAATTGTCCCGTGATATTTACGTGCAGAACGATCGGTATCCGGGGCCAAGCCAAGTTGTTTTCAAAGGGAAGCGTAGGTTGTCGTAAGTGCAGAAATATCGGTGTCCGGGGCCAAATAAAGTTATTCTCAAAGAGAAAAGTGCAAATCGTCGTAAGTGCAGAAAAATCGATGTCCGGGGCCAAACAAAGTTGTTCTCAAAGAGAGAAGTGTAAGTCGTCGTAAGTGCAGAAAGATCGGCGTGTTGAGGTTTGTAATCACGCGACGCGGTTGATAGGTATTGGCAGCTACGAAAATGTTTAATGTTAAAAGTATTGTGACATCATTGTCACTGTCGTTTATATCTTGAGTATGTGTGGTTTGCTTTATAAAATGTTTTTATAGAAATTGATTTAATATAGTTTAATTATGGTGCTTTTATAATTTCATTTACTTCTCCCTTCAAGAGGTTATGGGCCCAGCAATAATATAGAATGATTGGAATGTGATGGAATAAATGTATCAAAAATGTATCATCCGCGAGTGACATATCATAACAGCTCTCAATATGAAAATAACGTTTAAGTACACTTGACCCATTTTATTAAATATTGCCTAAAATATATTATTTGAAAACTGATTTTACAAAATGAAACTTTTCAAACCGAGAATTTTAAAACATGGCGATGACTAGCTAATGATTTGAAGGAAATTTTAACAAATAATGATGAAAAACAAAGTAAATAAATTGAAAATTGTCTCTTCTTCTTCTCTTTTAAAATATGGCTTTTCTGTCCTGATTAATAGGACAATTTCGCCAGTGTCAAGGTAAACTCTCTTTGAGAGGGACGTTGTACGGTGATTGTAGTTTATCCAACTTGATAGTAAAATTCCAGAAACCACGTGGAGACCACTTGCGCATTAAAAAATGTTAGACACGAGAGCCATATAGAATTTTGGTATCACTGTTAAGGTTAATCGCCGCATAAAACACTATCAAAATTATACTTCAACTAGCCAAAGAAACAGAAATAGCAAAATTAGATATTGTCTACATCCGCCATTTTCGAATGCCACAAATCGAATCCGAAAATTGTCTCATTGAGTGACAGTTGCATGACATTCGGCATGGGCCGCAGATGAGATATGAGTATGACATGACAATCGACAGATTGTCCGTGTCAAATCGACGTCGGTGGTCTATGCCAATGCAAATTGTATGAGGTTAGTGTTTTTAATGTTTTGTTATTTTAGTTGCATTGTTTTTTTTTGTTTGTTGTTTTATATTCAAGGTAATTTTGTCGCCTTCCGTGAAGTCGCCAAGCGGTCACAGCGGAAGACCAGCGTTGGCCTACAATGCCAACACTATGCTGAGCTGGGACCGCTTCGCGATTTCGCATATTGTTTTATTTTTTTAATGTATTTTTATTATGTTTTATATACGTGCGAAGAGCGAATAAATATTTCTATTTCTATTTCTAAAAACATAAAAATAGCAAGAATGATGCAAAATTAAGATTACTGATCCTCAACGCAGTGGAGAAATCCTTGACATGTCATATTATATGTTGCGAAAATGCAAAGACCATGATCACAAAATTAGACAACATTTTTCATATTAATTAAAGAAGCAGAAACCGCAAAAGAAAATAACTTTTATACATTCAAATATACTCACGACATTGCTTCAAGTTTAAGCCAGTTACAAATCATATAAAATTAAAAATTTAGGAGAAAAGCTCACGACATTCAAATAGCGAAAACTCATACCTCTTTACCAGAAGAATATAATTATTTTAAAACAGCATGGAATTCGACAACAAAAGCAGAAAAAACACTAGATAACTTAGTGTCTAGAATCCTATCAGAACTGGCAATAAAGCCATTTATTTCGCAAAACAATAAAGAAAATTCAGTACCAATTTACGCCAAAAATGATGAAGGAATCATCCAGAACGCATATCATGTTAGAGAGAGATAGTGTTTTCGTTGCGGAAAATCTGGCCTTATAGCCAGATTTTGTAGAAATAATGAAAATTTCAAAATTATCCAAATTTGAACAATTTGAATAGAAACAAAAAATTATGTGATTTTTGCAAACGGCATAATCACACTGAACAAGACAATGGAAATTTTGATCTCAACATGAAAGAGGTAATTTTGCCAGTTATAATAGACTGGTGCATCATGTCATATGATCAACAATAGTCAACTTTTGAAGAAAATTAGAGCCATTGAAACAGAAATAGTTTGTGCAAACAATAATATTATGAAAGCGGAACTCGTTGGAGAATTTGAAACAGATACAGCATATTTTAAAAGAGTTATGTATGTTCCAGACTTAGCGAAGAATTTAATATCTGTCAATTCTATTACTAGCCAAAATGGACGGGTAGAATTTTTTGAAGATGCTGTGGTAGTAACGAGCGGTAACAGAATATT
Organism: Choristoneura fumiferana; assembly: GCF_025370935.1. Classification (NCBI taxonomy): domain Eukaryota; kingdom Metazoa; phylum Arthropoda; class Insecta; order Lepidoptera; family Tortricidae; genus Choristoneura; species Choristoneura fumiferana. The sequence continues at coordinate 21,462,260 of NC_133472.1, read as the reverse complement.
ATGTCGGGGCAAGAAAGTCCCACAGATCAACAGACAGCAGACATTCTGACAAAATGTTTGCATGCTGTCAAGTTCCAGAGGTTTCGTGACAGGATGCTCACATAGACTCCATCTCCATCGTTGTGGTAGTCGAATCCTTACAGTTTGGATTATCTTAATTGAGGTTTAACATTGGTGAGATGCACATACTCTTTGAAGAAGTGATAGTTGTGAAAGATACTATATTTTTTAAAGTGTAGAAGTATAGTTGGTTTTATGGACCATTAACTTAGAAATTAGGATTAGTATTAAGTGTGTTTCAGACTTTACATCTAAATTTGAACTCATTGCGTCAGTCTGAATGTCTCAATGGGTATCATGAATTAATATTGTATTTTTAGTGAGTGTAGTTATTAACAGATTAATTGATAATTTGTAATTGATAGTTATAGTTATGTGATGATGTGGTACTAAGATTTTAAAGCTCTAAAATTGAATTAGATGGAAGAAGGTCATTGCTTATTTGTTAAATAATAAATTAAATAACTACAGAAAACGAGGTAAAAAGCATTTACCTCGAAATGGTTTTCGATTTACTACACATTGCAAAAAATAGACATACCCAATTAGCTGACGTGAGAATAGAAATGAATGAAGATTTGATTTCGATTATGCTGCTGTACACTTTACCAAGCTTCGAAAACTTAAGATGTGCTATAGAGTCTAGAGATACGTAGCCAGATCCGGAAACGATTGACTTTCACTGATCTCAAGTCTGCATTCTTTTGGACTTTTGACACCGTTGATTACGATTTCGATATCGAGCGACGATTCCGTGCGCTGACAATTCAATTCTTTGCGACTACATTAAATATAGCCGTGGTGGCCTAGTGGTTTGACCTATCGCCTCTCAAGCAGAGGGTCGTGGGTTCGAACCCCGACTCGCACCTCTGAGTTTTTCGAAATTCATGTGCGGAATTACATTTGAAATTTACCACGAGCTTTGCGGTGAAGGAAAACATCGTGAGGAAACCTGTACAAACCTGCGAAGCGATTCAATGGTGCGTGCGAAGTTCCCAATCCGCACTGGGCCCGCGTGGGAACTATGGCCCAAGCTCTCTTGTTCTGAGAGGAGGCCTGTGCCCAGCAGTGGGACGTATATAGGCTGGGATGACATTAAATATAATAATGATAACATACCGACAGCAGCGCCACACCTACCAGGTCCAATTATGTTTTTAAACCATCCAGGAACCTATTGAAACGTACACAAAAAATTTCATCTATGTCGGTCCAGCCGTTTAGGAGGGAGGAGTTAACTGACAAACACACGTACAGAAAAATTATATATATTAAGATATATTTAGGTAAACGGAAAGTACTGTTTGTTACATACCCTACAAATTTTGATTCTATTTGATTTTTTCACAGCTTCAAGGGACTATAGATATATGGTTTTAATTTCCACCCCTTCCCGAGATAAAAGGTCTTGACAGACCGACGGAGAGAAAAACCATGAACATTTTGTATGGGAAAATATTTTTCATTTATTTTATTTTTGGTCAATTTGCCAATGTTTTTACTTATTATCCTATTCCTGACGAAGCCAAATCCAAAAACACAAGAATAATAAAAAATTCTCCAGCCATTCTTGAGTTATAAATGGTGTAACTAACACGACTTTGTTTTATATGGATTACAGAAAACTTTACTTGCACTGCTAGCATAATAACTAAAACGGAACTAAAACTATTATTTTTATTGAAGAGCTTCTCGTATCCTTATAAGAGACTGATGTTTTCCTAATAAATGCATCATTTCAGCTACACTGGGGCCCTCAGGCAATCCACTAAGCACCAATCGAAGCATTTTCATTAGCATTGGAAATTTAATATTATTTTTGGTAGAAAAATCTCTCAAACACTGCTTCAAATGGGTTTGATCATAAGGTTTTAATGACTCCAAATCATGTACGAACTTCTCAAGTAATTGCTTGTTTATCTCACTCTGATTGTATTTAGAAGGCAATATCCAGAGGAATGCATATTTGATAGAAATTAACTCATCCAATGTAGCGATTCTGGCTGTTGCCCACTCCAATACATTCTTAACATGATCATCACTAATGTTCAGGTTTTCTAGGGGATACGTCTTTTTTACAAGTTGCTGCAATTGAGATATAAGTGTTAAGGATTCAATTTCATTCTGCAACCGGCGTTTTATTTCTAGTTTGTTACATTCTCCAAGTAGATCTGGATTAAGACGGCTTGGATGTGAAGATATTTTATTTATCTGAAACTAATGATTCGAGGTTAAGTAAGTCATGCACGACAAATGGACAATCACATTATTAACAAATTAAATTAACACCTCTTGTGCTAATTCATCCATAGATTTCAGCATAATCCCAGCTCCTGGCACATGATCGAACCCGCCGCCTGCTAGCGTGATGTAATTGACGAGGGCCAGAGGAAACACACCTGTGACAAAATATTTTTGATAGTTATCATAAAACGTACCTACATGTTATTAATTTACATATACATATGTATATAAAACACTAATATGACTGATGATGATGAGGTGATTCCGTAGTTTTGATAAGCAAACATTACAAAAGCAAAATTATAACGAAAAATTTAACAGACTACAAAAAACCATGAAAATAATTTTCTACCAGTCTGAACTCTGAAGTGGGTCGGTGCCTCAGCACGAGCCAGCAGGAGTGGACCTATAGTCATCTACCTCACCTACGCACTTTATATTGGGCTTCAATCACTCCTGCTGGCTCGTGCTGAGGCACCGACTGATTTCAGACTGGTAGAAAAATATTTTCATGGTTTTTTGTAGTTGGTTAAATTTTTTGTTATAATTTTTTTTCACTCTTTATAGTGTAAATAATCTAAGATACAATAGTTTAAAATGAACTGCTCGTCACCTTTTACGAAAGATTGTTTTTTCCGATGCAGAGACGTTCATTATTAAGGAGTCCTGGTGCTTCACCACCCGTTTTACCATATGCATTACGAGGAGCATAAATTGCTTAGCAACTGTGTCAAAGTAATTAAATTTTAACCCGTGAAATACTTGTTATTGAGTAGTAACTCCGATGGTCAACTGTGGTCTTCATCATCAGTTCCACTTCACCAAATGATGATTTTCAACCAAACCAAACTGATAACCTCCTCCTTTTTTGAAGTCGGTTAAAAGTTATTTAAAAATAGCAAAGTGATGTGCTAGGCCCTATACTATGAAGCGCAAAATTCGAACTTCGTATCTTGCCGTCCCACTGACGCTAATATTACTTATTTAATATGAGAGTGAGAGGGATAGTATGATAGGCATTTTCACTAAAACATGAAAACATGTACCTAGCAACGGCATAGTTAAGGAAAAGTTAAATATGGTCAGACTTTACGCCGTTGCTAGGTACATGTTTTAATGAAAATGCCCTGATACGAACTTCTATTTTCGAATTTCGTAGTAGCCCCCTATTTCGTAGTAGCTTGATAGCAAAAACTACAAAACCATACCTACACAACAAAAGTTTGATCACACCAAATTTAAAATCTCACTTTATTTTCGGTCATCGGCGGAAAAATGGCCAAATTAGTCATGAATTGGTTCACAAGTCACAAGAAGAGAAAACGAGGTAGGTAGACCATTTAATGGTGGGTTGATGACATTAATGCCATTGCAGTACAAGTATGGACAAGAGTGGCCAATAATAGAGAAGAATGGCGACAGTTGGAGGTTGTTGTCAACTATTTATTTTATTTATTCCTCTTAATGGCGGCCATAAGGCTTGGGCCAATGTCAGTTAAATTAAAGATAAATATTCTTCTTATTCACGTTATACGGTGATTGTAGTTTTTGCAACTTGATAGCAAAATTCCAGAAACCACGAGGAGACAACTTGCGCATTAAAAAGTGTCAGTCAGACACGAGAGCAATATAAAATTTTGTGATCACTGTTCACTGTTAAGGTTAATCGCCGCATAAAACACTATCAAAATTATACTTCAACTAGCCAAAGAAGCAGAAATACCTAAATTAGATATCGTCTACATCCGCCATGTTCGAATGCTACAAATCGAAAAGTCTTTGTCAACTAGTGGCATAAAATAAAAAAAGAGTTGATGCATAATAAAATTAGTAGTGGATGAGTGCACTGTATATTATCTTAAACTACATGTTTAAAAAAATATGTAACTTATTTAAACAGGCTGAATAAAGGCTATTATTATTATATAGGGTGGAAAGTTGATATGGAGCAGCAATACTAGGTTGAGTGAGGGTGAGACACTAACTTTAGTTAAAATGTTCAGTTTTTAGTTGTCTACATACTGTTTAATTTTCTTTAAGCATAAAGTATTCATATTCGTAAAAAAACAACATGCGAAAGTTTCACTTTGCTAATTAGTACCCTACGAACTGTATGGAAAAAGTTTTCTTTCATTTGTGGGTGTTCTAGTACTCTAACCTTAGTTGGTCTCAAAGAGTGTTTTAATACTTGATAGAAATGGGACCGATTGCCATTAAAAAACAAAGTCAAATCTGTAGATTGTCTCGTCGATTGTCATCACTCAGAAGTTAGTTAAGGTCTCCTAAGACCATTTTCGCGTAGCAGCAAGGGATCTAGTAGCTGCCCTTGGCTGCCCATCTCAACTTTCCACTCTGTATGTATACTGAGTGGCAAAAAAATCTGGCCCTGAAATGTATGCAGAAATAGGTAATTTTGTATGTAGAGTGGGCCAAATTTTGTGCCACTGAGTATATTATCATAATATACACCTACCTTTTAATCTGTAATCTTCTACTTTGACATCCTTTTGCCTTTTGCTTAGCTTAGTGCCATCTGCATTCACTATCAAAGGCAAGTGACCAAACAATGGTGGTTTCCATCCAAATGCCCTTAAAAAGACAAAATGATTAATTTACCTTACTTGTTGAAGTAAGAAATCATAAACACTGTAAATAGTGTCGAACTCTTACCTGTAGATCAGTAAATGTTTAGTAGTAGATATCTGCCATTCCACACCTCTTAGAACATGAGTTATACCCATAAGATGATCATCAACCACATTTGCAAAGTGGTATGTTGGAAATCCATCAGATTTCATCAAAACAGGGTCACCTTCATTGATAGACACATCATATGCAATCCCTCCAAAGATCAAATCTTCAAAATATTGGCAGTCAGATGTGAGCTGCAGTTTTATGGATATCATGATTTAATTTTGACCACTGTTACAATGTTACATCATTAGGAGCTCTGAATGCAAAGAGGCAGCTAAGTTTAGTAAGTAATTTCAATTATTTTACTTAAGTAAGAATAAAGAATTCCTATTAAATAGAAGCCGTGGTGGCCTAGTGGTTTGACCTATAGCCTCTTAAGCAGAGGGTTGTGGGTTCAAACCCCGGCTCGCACCTCTGAGTTTTTCGAAATTCATGTGCAGAATTACATTTGAAATTTACCACGAGCTTTGTGGTGAAGGAAAACATCGTGAGGAAACCTGCACAAACCTGCGAAGCGATTCAATGGTACATGCGAAGTTCCCAATCCGCACTGGGCCCGCGTGGGAACTATGGCCCAAGCCCTCTTGTTCTGAGAGGAGGCCTCTGCCCAGCAGTGGGACGTATATAGGCTGGGATAATGAATTACAATACAAACCTTAAATCTTATGCAATTAGGAGTGCCTGCAGTTATTTTTTCCTTAGTCTCCTTCGATGAAAGGTTACGACATCTATTATCATACTTTGGTATGCTGTATGACCGGACAGCATCTCGACGAAGTAAATTTAATCTACGCTCTGTACAAAAACATCTGTAGGCAGAACCATTCTCAAGGAGTTTAGTAATATTTTGTCTGAAAATAACATTATGCTATAACTAAAGCAGCTGCTTTAATAGATTCAGACACAAAATTGGCTAATACACTCACAATCATATAGACCATGAACAAAACTACACATACATTAATATATGCAATGGGATACTCATAGCAGTTGAAACGCTTGTAAGTGCCACAAGAGTTGAAGTGAATGGTTACACACACGGCTACAAAAACAAACTAATTGCACAAAAGGAGAATGCATGAAATGAATGAGTAAGTAAATAAATGTCAAGAATCCTGCTATCATTACATGACATTTTGTAGCTGTGTGTGTATTCGCTTGAACTCTCGTAGCACTACCTAGACAACTGGCCCTGTACTATAAATAAATAAATAAATATAATGGGACAATTAACACCAATTAACCTAGTCCAAAGTAAGCTTAGCAAAGCTTGTGTTATGGGTACTAAGCAACGGATAAATATAATTATTTAGATAGATACATACTTAAATACATATTAAACACCCAAGACCCGAGAAAAAACATTTGTATTTTTCATACAAATATCTGCCCCGACACGGGAATTGAACCCGGGACCTCAGGCTTCGTAGTCAGGTTCTCTAACCACTAGGCCATCTGATTGTCAAACCACTATGATGTGGTGGTACTATGAAGTGTAAAATTCGAATTTCGTGTCTTGCAAGTGCTGATGCTTATGTTATTTAATACAAGAGTGAGGGACGGCACGATACGAACTTGGATTTTCGAATTTCGTAGTAGCCCCTCTAGTGATTTATATTATGAAGTGAAATTTTAGGTTAGAATTTTGCTAACCTATACAAATACTACTACCCTTTACTATTTAAACATTTTAATAATACGAAACAGGTTAGCAGATATTATTTATCTATTACTTACTTATATATATCCAACCTCTCGCTCTGTATATATGGCCCATTGCGACCTCCAATACTAGGCCCTTCATCACAAGTAATTCCCGCCCATTCTAAATCTGCAATAAGCGCTTCGACTGAACCTTGAATTTTACGTGTCTGATCGGTGTCTTCTATACGGAGAATGAATGATCCTTTATGTGATATAGCAAACAATTTATTGTACAATGCTGTTCTTAAGCCACCCAGATGAAGATAGCCAGTTGGACTTGGTGCAAATCGAACTCTTGGAGCGTCCGTCATAAAACAGCGAATAAGAGAACACATTGATAATCGCTGTAAAAGTTTCATGATTATTCAATGTAGCTTGATCAGCCTGGAATGCAACGATATTTTTCTCGAGGACTTGCTCAATCCCGGTCCGGTCAAGCGAACTGATAACGATAACGCAAGAAAGAACAGAATCTTTGTAGCAGTAGTAGCACAACGAATAAAGTAAGTAAAACTGACAATGGATAGATAGACTGACCTGACAACAAACAAAACAACACAGATCAGATTCCCAGACTATTATATCAAATCAAGGAAGGATACTATGGTCGACGCCATAATTCGTGAGACTGAATAAATTGACAATTCATTGTGCTCGTGTTGCCACAGAAACGCTAAGTCGCGAAAGGGATGCCGCTATATGCAAACCAAATATTGTATACTATTGTTGTTGTTTCTTTAAAAAAATATGGCTCTGTCCATTGGAGGACAATTTTGCCAGTGTCTAGTAGTTTTTGCCGTTGTACGGTAAAAAAATTCTAGAAAACGAAATATGAGAGGTAATGGTGGATGAACGATGACAGCGCGAATCCTATATTTGTATACTAAAACCTCTTTATTTTGGAAAACCATAACTCTATGTCATTCCGTGTTCTCAGCAACCGTTGAGTTGATTACAAATTTAGTTAGAGCTCTTCTCGATGCCCGATGCTAAAACATGATTCATAAACGTCTGTTAGCGCTAATCAGTCGATCAAGGCTCTGCTAAAGTTAGCCGTAGTCCTTTATCTCTTGCTAAGTCACAATATCCGCCACAAGTTTGAACAGCTGACTTTGACTAGAGCAAAGGTACCGCAGTTTAAAAAAAACAGGAAAATTTAATTTGTATTTAAAAATCCTTAAATTAGCAACAATAAATATGAAAAAAAATAAGGATGATTAACATAATTATGGCTTTTTGCCAACATAAACATGCGGATCTGGCGGGAAAACAAACATCTCGCTTCCTGGTAATTGCTGTCACTGCTGTCAATCCATGGTTTTTTGTCTTTGATTTGTCAAGGTGGCCACATAACGCGTCTAATCCGTCTATCAGCTCAACAACTAGCAGACTGCTAGCAAGCGTTTATGAATGACAACCGTCTAGCTTAATCAGTCTGCTGTAACAGACATCAAACAATATGTTAGTCTTTCGATGCTGTACCGATGGAGGGTTGTATGTTGTATGCTAGTTTAATCGCTGATTCATTATCAATTCGCAAAGTACGCGTGTCAATATTTACTTTTAGATCTTGTAACAACCTTTTCATCCAAATAATCTCTCGACTTGCTTCACTGGCCGCTACTATCTCCGCTTCGGTAGGCGACAGTGCAACCGTGGTTTGCTGTGAGCTTCGCCAGGATATGGCCGATCCAGCATACAGACATAACACTCCGATCGTAGAGCATCCGCTTGCATCGTCACCACCGTGATCTGCATCACTGTAGCATACAAGACGTCTTTCGCCTTTTTTATACTCGAGTCCTGTATCGACAGTTCCTCTTAAGTATCTAAAGATTCTCTTTACTTGTTGAATATTATTTTTGGTAGGGTTATCCAGGCTTCTTGATACCACCCCAACTGCATATACTATATCTGGTTGTTGATGAATAAATGCAAATTATAATGCTATTTTTGCCAAAAAGTAGCTGATCTACCATATGTTCCTCGTTAAGTCAAATTTTTCAGTTAACACTCTAAACTGTGTCGTAAATAATACTATTATTGTATTTTCATCATTCAGCTTACAGCTAAGTTACTGCTGCCTTTTTCTACAAAGGAATTAATAATAATAATAATGGCGGACGCTCATATTACTTTTCATCACACTTGCTCGTAAACAGTGTCGTAACATGCAGACTACCTTGGTTGCAACCCCCCAAATAAAACCCTCGACCTTAATGTGCTTGTTATGAAACCCGTGGTCGGTAAATGAGTCATTGCCCGTACTAATTTTCATGCCATAAAGCCCAAGGTCGATAAATGAGTTTGTTACTGCATGGTGTGCTGCAGCGCCTGCGAAGCAGCGCGCGGCTCGCGCGTTGGGCACATGCTGCGGGGGGGTGGGGAGGGCGGCGGGAAGCTGGCGCTGCCAAGAGTGCAGTCAGCGGTATCAGCAATTTATGAAAGAATATTAGGTTTTTCTTTTACAAATATACTATTTTACTCGCAAATGTGATGAAAAACATTGTATGTCGCACGGGCGGTACTAGAATTACGAACATCGACTCATTAAAGCCCTCAGTCTTCGACTTCGGGCTTCTAATAGACTCTCGTTCGTAATTCCTTATTTACCACCCTTAAGTCACAATGTACTAAACCATTTTGTAAGATTGATAGGTCGCCTCCGAGCGTGAGTTGCCACCACTGCGAGGTTACCGATTTTTTTTAACCAACTTTTTGTAAGAAGAGGTTCTTGAAGTAAATATTTTTAGAATCTGCATAAAATACACTATTTTAGAGTAAGTATTTTTTGTTTCATAGATTTTTCTTCTGTTAAAAAATAATTAGGTATCAAAGCAAAAAAAAATGCCAAAATTTTACTTTTCTCCGATTTATTCGATAAATTATTAAAATAAACACTGGAAATGAATTCTACATCTTCAATTCATACGAAAATGATACCAAACTTGCCATAGTAGCCAGCTAGAAATGTCTAGATTTTTTTAAAATAAGGTAAGCGGCCGGCGTCTTGGTTCCCCACCAGCAGCATTTGTTTCGTTGTGGCTCGCGCCAGAAATGCTTAGAATTACTTGAGGAATAAATATGGTGAAGCTCATAGCTCTATAAAAAATTTAAAGGTCCAAGCCACTAGGCCCCGCAGTAGTACTAGTACTAATCTAATCACTATTATCAAATGGATCGGTGCAGAAGGGTTACCACACGGGTTACTACGAAATTCGAAAATCAAAGTATATAAAATATAATATTAGCGTCAGCGGGACGGCGGGACGGTACGGTACGATGTACGATACGATACAAACTTCTATTTTCGATTCGAATTTTGGAGTAGCCTCTCATGCGGGTGTTACACTCTCGCCTCGTATCTCGCCTCGCGCCTCGTCTTGCGACTCATACGCGAGTGTAAATGCGGCATTAGCTACGAGCACATAAGCATAAGCGTAGCCTCTCTCCCAATATATAAGTTACTCTATGGTAGCTACAGTTATTTTCTGATATAATTCGATATAAGGCTAATTTTTTGTGTACGGCTTTTACGTGTAATTTTAAGAACCTATAACCGGTGTGGCCACAATATACGTAAAGCAGTTAGTTGTGTGTATTGTGGCGTGGCGTCGCGTTGTAATATTATATTTCCTTAGGTTCCGCCTTAACGTATTTGCGATTGATATTTTTTTACCAGCGAAAGTACAATAGGTACATGAATGAATAATGTACAATGCATGAATAATAATACAGAACTTCAACTTTGAAAGTAATAAAATTTAAAATTCCATGACAGCCTGGATTCTTACATGTCAATGCCACTGAGACGAGATCCGCGCAAAAAAAAAAAGAAATCACTATGGTTCCGATGTCGAAATAACAGTGAAAGTCATTGTTAGAATTACCAAAAATCATTCTAAAATGGTGAGCATTAGCAATATTAGTGTCTAAAAAATCTCCCAGTGCAGTATTTTCATAAGATAAACATTTTTCAGTTTATTACACTGGAAAAGGTTGCTTTCAGGAGAGCTTAACCTGAGGTTATGACATTACCTTCTGCGTTTCTTTTCAGAATAAATTAAAATCATCACAGAGAGACAAAGTGAAGAAGTTTGTCGCCTTCACTCAGACTAGTGAGAGTACCGCGATATACTGCCTCACTCAGAACGACTGGAAGCTGGACCTCGCTAGCGACAACTATTTCCAGAACCCTGAGGCGTACTATAAAGATCCTGTCAAAGCCTCCGTCGACAGAAAGAAACTGGAGCAGTTGTTCAACAAATACAAAGATCAACAAGAGAATGACAAGATTACTGTTGATGGAGTGATGAAGTTCCTTGAAGATTTAAACCTTAGCCCTGAATCTATACTAGTACTCATCATTGCGTGGAAATGTAAAGCTGCTGTCCAGTGTGAGTTCTCTAAAGATGAATTCTTAACTGGACTCATGGAACTGGGTGCAGACAGCATAGACAAATTAAAATCAAAATTAGCTACACTTGAAACAGAAATTAAAGATCCTAATAAGTTTAAAGATTTCTATCATTTTACTTTTAATTATGCCAAAAACCCAGGTCAGAAGGGGCTAGAACTAGACATGGCAATAGCCTACTGGAATATAGTGCTGCGTGGAAGATTTAAATTCCTGGATGCATGGTGCAAGTTTCTTACGGTATGTTGTACTTTGATGTATTAAGGAAAATCATCATATCTTTGGTATTTCAGGGCTGAATATTTTGGCCATCATAAGTAATTACTAGAGATGCAACGGATATCCGGCCAGTATCTGGTATCTGGCCTATCCTGCCACTATTTTACTATTTGGCCAAATACCAGATAGTTGCGTACTATCCGGCCAGATACCGGATGGTAAAAAACTTATAGTTATGATTAAAAACTGGTATATATTTATGAATTTATCAATTATTCCCATCAGTTTATCATTCTATGGGGCTGTTTCACCACCCATTGATTAATTTTAACTGACAGATAAATGTGATACCATCTCGCGTCTATTCAAACAAAACAATCAGAAACAACATCATATTTATCCGTCAGTTAAAATTAATCAATGGGTGGTGAAACAGCCCCTAAGGTAATTAATTATACTGTACAAGTTGCAACCTGTACGGAGTGTTATGCGCATGTTTGAATTACCTTTATTTAATTGTATGTAAAACTAGGCCAAATATCTGGCTATCCGGCCAATGGTCCCGCCGAATATCCAGTATCTGGCCAAACCACTATCCGTTTCATCTCTACTTATTACCTATTTAAGGTAAATACTTTTGCTGAAGCAATGGGGTTCTCTTATTTTTGTTTATTTTATTGTATGGTCTTTGTACTTTTCATGATTTTGGTGATGTGTAGGGAATATGCAGGGAACCAAAATTTTCTTTTAAATGACTTAACATTATACGAAACTGGAATACAATATAATACATAAAAAATATAAGTTAAAAAATTAGGAAGTGTTTGTATTCCATCTCTTTTTAGGGAAATGAAATTCAGTGTAATTCAGGATTTAAAACAATCTTCATAGTTTTAGATTAAAAAAAAATACTTGCATATGCCCTGCTTCCACACTAGAAACCATAATTTGTGAAACAACTTTGACAATTTATTTTTACAAGTAACGCCACATTCAGGGTACCTGACCTGACCAGTGCTGTTTGTGTCAATATTAAAATTAATTCTTTGGCTACCAGTGGTATTTATTATGGATTTAATTAATTAATTTACTTTGCAATGTAAGATCATAGAAGGAAGTGCAAATACTAACCAATAACAATTATAAAGTGCCTATTTTGTTTTCATTGGCATTTATTTAAACCTGTTGTATCTACAAAATGATATTATGGCCTTTATGACTAACCAAGATCATGTTTAAGTCATGTTTGGTCATGTCAAAGATCCACATTACATTTTAAAATGCACCAGAATAGTATGCAGCCTGAGCCTTAACTCTGTAAGTGTATGTAACCAAGTTGACAAAGTTTTTAAAACACATCATCATACTGAACTGAACAATCCATTTGTCTCTACAAATAGCTTAAGTAAGTTAAGTAATCATTCAATAATAAGCAAGTTAAGTAATCATTTCCAAGTAAAAAATTTAATCACACACAATATGGCAGCCGGCTGTAAGCTTACAAAAATTGGCAGTTTAGTATATAACAGTGACAATTGCAACAATTATATTCCCGAATTTCTACAAAAATTCCACTTAGCAAACCGGCACTGATTATCAATATTGGCTGCATCACTATTTCATTTCATCTAACCCTTTAACTGTTATTTACTTGTCAAGCTTGTCATATGGAATATGGTTTTTAGTATAATCCCATGAACCAGTCTTGGTTTACTTGTAGGGAATTCAAAACTGGTTTTTGATGTATGGAGAAAAACCGAAAACCGGGTTTTCTCCATACAATAAAAACCGGTTTTGATTCCCTATTTACTTGTACATCATCCACTGCACAAATCTTGTCTTGCCATCCATAGCATCAATTTACTGAAAATTCCCTAAGAGTAGAAGAAGTAGATGGATAATTTTCGAGATAAAATGAGTGTTCCCAGTTTTGTAGTTTGGCAAAATTATATTAACAGATTTAGGGGCTATTTCACCACCCATTGATTAATTTTATTTGAAGGATAAATGTGTGCAGTCTCTGCCTATTTGAACAAAACAAACAGAGACGGCATCACATTTATCCATCAAATAAAAATCAATGTATGGTGAAGCAGGGGGTTAAAGTGCATTAATTTCAACTTTATTTACACTCAGACTTTAAACTATATATTATATGTATTATATGCCTACCTAATTGTTGGCAATAAACACATTTTCTTTCTTTCTTTCTTTCAAACTATAAGTAGCTATACTTTAGGACTTTTATTTTGTAACACTCCTCACCTGTGTTGCCTAAGCCAAATATATATTTTTTTTTAATGTTAATTTATTGTTATCTTTAATGGTTTGAATACTTTTGTTGCTTTAGGAAATGGTGTTTACCATAATACCATACTGATGATTAATTGGTACTTAGAACTGATTATTGTGTATTTAATAAAAACATAAACATTGAGCTCTTGCTAAGTTCTGTTTATGTATTTGCATTACTTGTTGCTGCTGTTAAATATTATTTTATTACTGAATCACTCTGCTACACGATAATCCAAACCAGCTATTACACCCTGTATGGAATAACTTCTTTAAATAAGTTTGGTTTTTCTTTAAAAGTGCCTCCCCAGCTCCCCTGGCAGTAATAAAAAAAAAACTCTATTATTCATCTGTCCATTTACACTTACAAGTATTTGTTAGTTGTTACCATTGCCTTTTGCATTTGATGCCAAATAAAGATTAATTAAGCACATCCACATCTAGCTAGTTTTTTTTGTCATTTAGCCATGGCAATGAAATCCAGAATGAGCCGTGGTAGCCTAGTCGTTTGACCTATGGGCTATGGCCTCACAAGCAGAGGGTTGTGGGTTCGAGCCTGGGCTCTCATATCTACTTTCTGACAATTTATGTTCAAAACCAATAAACTAACAATAACATTTGAAATTTACCATGAGTTTTAAGGTGACGGAAAACATTGTGAGGAAACCTGCATATCCCTGTAAAGAATATAAATCTTGTGTGTGAATGTTCAGGAATCATCATCATCATCATCATCCCAGCCTATATATACGTCCCACTGCTGGGCACAGGCCTCCTCTCGGAATCAGAGGGCCGGAATGTTCAGGAATGTTCCAACTTAAAATCATGAGTTGAACTATTTCATTTTGTATTGTTATAAAAATCATCTCTTGCAAGAGCTTAATAATATTATATTTATTTGTCTCAATACATGTTTTACTGTATGCTAAGAAAAATATCCTAAATGTATAAGGCTTAAGCGAATTTAAATGCATAGAACCTAATTATGTCTTACTATATGGGCATTTAAATTTTTTGCTGTAACACATGTGTCATTTTAGAATATGAAATTTTGCCTTGCGAATAATTTACGTTTTGTACCTACTATGTTTTTTAACTAATTCTGCATGCAAAGACGTCATGATAAGCTTTTTTCCCAATCATCATCATATTATTTGTTAATAAATAATGTTTTAGCTAGAATGCTCTATAAGTCTTGCTGCAAGGCTGCAACGTAAACAGTCGAATCACGTCGACGTTGGTGCTGTCGACCAACGCATTCGCTGCCATTAAACACATGTATTGTAACACTCACAGCGCACAGCTCCCGCATCCCGCTTTTTTGGGAAAATATCCTCTGAGTTAGTTAAGGGTATAAATTGCCTGTCCCAAATGTCATCAAAATCTTCTACAAGAAGTAGATTTTCCAGGGATATTCCAAATTACGAAAATTAATATGTATGAATTAGATTTAACCGATTTTGCCTACGAATAAATATTCTCTGGAACCGTAATTGCTAGCAATGAACGCTTCGATTGTGATTCCATTTGTAGCATTTACGCAAACCAACTAACAGCACAGTAATGACAACGTAACACTCACACTCTCATACACAACGCTGGCCCGCGTAAGAGTCGGCGCCGCCCCCTTGCGACAAGCGTAGGGCGATATTACAATGCGTGCGAAGATGGCATTATGCAGAATTAGACTAAAATACATAGGCTTGCTTACGAGTTTATTTTTTTATTGAATGTTTTAAATACAACAATGAAAATAAATAATCTTTGTTATTACAATTACAGCAGGTGATGATAAAATCACTACATAAAATGTTCATACTGATGCCGACATAAACAATTGGCTATTTGGTTTGAACTTCAGAATAAAAATGTAAACAAAATTAGAATAGTATATTGTACAACATGAGCATAAAACGAACCATTTGAACCGAGCCAGTACGGCGAGGGTGGATAGACACGTCGAGGGAAAAACGGGTTTAAAACTAGTATTACACTCTGCTTTTCACTTCGATTGACACCTGATTACAAACGCCTTAGACGAAGATTTTAATTTTACTAGTGCATACTAGAGCATAAAAAGTAATTTTATGTCGCCTAGATCCAGCATAAATACGAAGTTTACGAGCATGACAAGTGAAATAGTAGATTGTACAACAAGAGCATAAAACGAGCTATTTTACCGAAGACGGTCATATAGACACCCGAGCCGGTACGGCGAGGGTCGATAAACATGTCTAGGGGAAAATGTGTTTAATGCTTGAGTTTTACACTCTGCTTTTCACTTCGATTGCGAGGAGATGAAATAACGACAGTGGAAACATTGTTCGCTTACTAAGTACCTTTTATTTTCTTCTGGCTTCGCCGCATGTTATAAACTCGCACTCGTATCTCAATGGCCCTTATCATGATACAGCTGCATTAAACACTATTGTAATACTTAATGCATAATATCATCCTTCAGACTAGAAAAAAATATATTTTATTTGAGCAAATCACGTGAGAGTTATTATAATCCATGGAAAAAATAATCTTAGTTACATGTTGCATAATACTTTCCTGGGTCGCCAAGTATGGTGTTTTAAATATTTATTTACTTACATATGAAAGGTGAGTCCTGTGTTTTTCATATCTGAGTGGCTTCTACACCACTTCACACAACACGACGGCATATTTTTGAAATTGATTCGAGCACAAACATAATCTCAAACTTGATCGAAATTTTCCACGGACTCAAGTTTTGCGGCCGAACTGGCGCGACGCGCGGTAGATATTTTTAACCCCGCCCGTCGCGGTAGACATTCCGCGGAATGGTTTTTCGGGCTTAGTTACGTTTCCAGAGGATATTTATTAGTAGGATTTTGCTTACAAATTTATAATTCAAGTTTCCTGTGGTTTCAGTTACGGATATTATTAGAAATTGTTGAAGGAAAATACACCGGAAAATAATACGGCTGGCTGGAATCTTTTTACAAGCTTTTATTTAGTTTCACCTGTCTCGTCTGTCTGTCTGTAATCAAATCTTGCAAATTAAATTTGACCAACTTCCAGTAGTCAGATTGACTTGAAATTTGGAATACTTCTGTAAATCGCGTGACAATACAATAATCTAGTAGTGAAGTGACATCCTAGTAGTCCAGCCAGGATGTTCTCCGCAGGACGGAACTCTAAAGGTTAATAGCATCGACTTGAAATTTGGTATGCAAATGTAGTTTGGGTGACAATGCAAGTACAGTCAGCAAAAAAGCTTGTATTAAAAATGAAATTTCTATGGTTAGGTTATTTTATTATATCTTGACTCATTTAGGGTTTTGGAGGTCTAAAACATCCCTGTAAGAAATATTTTTTTTACTTTTTGAAAGTAGGATTTTAAATTGTAGGTTTTTCTAATTTGTTTTGATGACTAAATAAATAATATTGCATTGTAGCACTGTAATCGTCAATCCAATGTAATAACTTTTCATATTCTTGCCCATGCCCATGAATTGCACATTTTTTCACAATGTTTTAAGAGTGTTTATACCTGCTGTGCTGGCAACGTTGCATTTTTGTTCGTTTTTCTTGATTATTTCATAAAAATTAAATGAAAATTAATAATGTTGTCTGATAGAACCCTTCTTAATATATACGTTAATGTGTCTACTCCAATAATTATTCATAATGGACTTTTATATTCCTTAAAAACGAATTAATGTTTATGACCGGTTTAACCCTCTTAAGTTTTAGTATTTTTGGGCAGAATTAAATGATTAGGTGCAGTCACCAGCACCAATATCTGACACACCAAGCGTGCATAAATATCTGATACGACTCTATTTCCAGGGCCGGATAGACGTGTCAGATATTTTTGCACGCTCCGCTGTGGCAGATATTAATGCTGGTGACTGTACCTAGCTACATAACAGTACCTATGGAAATTTGAGATTTACCGCGTCGCGCAACTGCGAGCATTTTTTCTCATTTGATTATTGAGCGGCCGAGACGTTTGCCGCACCGCACAGCTGTTGCCTGGCAGGAGAGGAAACGCAGTGACCAAAGAAAACTAACTGCGGTGCGGCGCGGTTTGCCCTGCTGCCAGCTGACTCCCAGTTTACGGCCTTAATGCCACGCTGAACTGTATTTACGGATTTTAAAATAATTACCAGCCAACTACAGTCAAAGTAGCGCCTGGCATAAAAATGATTTTCGAAACAAGACACCTTTGTTATTCGTTGTCTGTTCTATTTTTTTCAATTTCCATGAATCCAGCTCAGCATAATTCCCAAAGTTAAATATGGTTTCCTTGGAATATTTTCGCATCGCATATGCTATCAACTAGTGAAGGATGTCCCCTGTCCCACGTCAATTTTATACCAGCCAGTCTTTATGCGCACATAGACGTCGAGTTACGGAGAACAATACCTATAATAATATGTATATTTATAACCCTATACATAATCAGTGTAGAGTTTTTGTTATACAAAAACTAAATAAAACAATATGCTGTTTCAGGAGCACCACAAAAGGTCTATTCCTAAGGACACTTGGAATCTTCTTTTAGATTTTGCTACGCAAATCGACGATGGTATGAGTAACTACGATGCGGAGGGAGCCTGGCCAGTGCTGATCGATGACTTCGTGGAATGGTGTCAGAAACAGGGGCTGACCGGCGAGGGCCTGCAGGCGCTGGAGCCGGCGTCTGGCTAGCTGGCGGCGCCCGCGCGCGGCGGGGGCGGCCGGGGCGCCTCGCCCCCGCCGCGCCCGCGCCGCCCGAGCCGCCCGAGCCTGCGCAGCTGCCTACGGATACTGACCACCTCCGTGATTTTGCTGCTGACTCGCTTTCTCATCTACGGTTTGGAGCTGTGTACCGTCGAGTGGATCGCGGTTATAATCGTATTCGAACTATGTGGCTGATACAATTGAATTGTAAGCTAATCCAAAAAGATATTTTATATTACATTTTATAGATGATTGTCCTGTTTTAAAATATTTAAGATAACAAATACCTATGTAGAGACATAGATTTAAAACCTTAAGGACTCTGTTGTAAAGTTTAATAGTCGCTCTTCCTTATACAGCTCTCTCGATAGCTAAGAAATCTGGGTTAAAACAAATTTGATGTTCTATTAACAATTTCTAAATTAGAAGGGTGCCCTCTTAATATAATTTTTAACTTATATATACTTAATGATTTGTAGGTGGACATTACATCTCTGCTTTGCTCCTATGAGCAATCTTTCTTTTTTTCTACTGAGCCTGTCCCTTTTGCTGTGCTGCAACGGACACTATTAGTAAAACCTTTGATTTTTATGTGAAGCTTGACATGTTTTCTGTAAAGATTATATTACACTTAGGGGCTGTTTCACCATCCATTGATTAGTGTTAACTGGCGGTTAGGTGTGATGCCGTCTCTATTTGTTTTGTTCGAATAGACGGAGACGGCATTACATTTAACCGTCGGTTAACGCTAATCAATAAATAATGAAACAGCCCCTTAATGTAATTTTTATTTCATTATTTGTGTATGTTTGCAGTACCAGTTTTTTTTTTATATATGTTTAGGTCGATAATTCACGCCAACCGATAACGGTTTTAAGATATCATACTACTCAAAAGAAAATACATCACACATACAGTCATTCATTAATTCATCATACAGCACTTGGAGTTTTATCGGTAAATTGAAAATAAAAAAAAGTTTTGCTTTTTTATCTGAATGCATTTAATGCAACAATAAGTACCTATTCATTTCTTTCTTTCTTTCTATTTTTATTGTATGATACCGCATTAATAAAACCCTATCTTTCACAAAGAATATTAGAAATTCGTAATGATATTTATTTATATTTCCATTTTACCAATAAATCTCAATGGGCCCCTGTTTTCTTTTGAGTATAAAATATTTTTTTAATTTGTATTATGATCGACAAAAATGTTTTTAAGTAATAGACCCATAAACACTGCTAATATAAAACCGTTAGAACCAAGGAAAAGAAAACAAAAAGTCGAAGGAAAATCTATTAGATGGATTTTCGCATTTACATACTACACATGCACTATGGTAATATATTATTTTTTCTGTCGTAAAAATGCTATTATAAGGTTAACTTATAATAAAAAGCAACCTAACCCAATTTCAATAAGGAATTTTTGATACTTGTTACCTGGGGTGTCAAATTCGTTCTTTGCGATTTTCTGAGCCTGTTTCAGTATTTTCTGTTATTTTATGTGACAGGGATATGTGGTATCTGTCTCTTTGTTTTATTCGATTAAACAGAGCTGACAACACAGACTTATTCTGTCAAATTAGGATAATGAATGAACTTAACAGAGAATGGTGTAACAAGGGGTAAGTTTGTATTAGTTCCTCGAATGTTCGCATCATCATTTAGTTTTTAAAATCATATATTCTTTGTTTCACTCACAGTGTGAGTTCCATCTTATACAATATGTTCCTAAAACCATCGTCAAGACTAATAGAACAGCTGATGGGCTAACAGATTAAGCAAATTTGACTGTAGTGAAAATGGCATAGTTTTCAAAGTCAAAGTCAAAATATCTTTATTCAATTTAGGCTATAACAACCACTCTAAATCTACCACCGGTACGGAAAAACCTCTGTTGAGAATAATCCGCCATGAAACTCAACGAGATCTTTTTTTAAACAGATTTACAATATTATTAAATGATATCTATACATCATAAGTATTTAACACAACTTTATTTTTAACACAGTAGGTTCGCTATTTGAAGGGATCGCTAATGCGGATCAGAATTATTTCCAAATATCCCTGTCCATGATATAATCATTAACTTTATAATACGCCTTAGATGTTAATGTATTCTTGGCAATAGATCTGAATTAGATGTTAATGTATTCTTGACAATAGATCTGAATTTTGTAACCGTTTCATTTGTACTTAATATTTTTTGGAATTTTATTATAAAAATTTTGAGATATTAGCACTTATAAAATTCACGGTATTTGATACTTCATACAAAAAATATATTTAATAAGTATTTAAATTTGTAAAGGTGGCACTCTAAAAACTGACGCAAGTTATCAAGTGATTTTTATAAAAGAGCCATAATCTCGAAAACTGCCATTTTCATTAGGATCAAATTTGCTTAATCTGATAGCCCAGGGGTCTTCAAACTTTTCAAGGACCACACTGCACTTAATGTAATTCGTGCGGGCCAGGACTTTGGCTGGTCATGGGGGTAATACATTAGTTAGTAGTCTTCAGGGGGTACCTAGATACGAGTAACGCACAAGGAACGCACTTGGTGTTGATTATGTTCATGAGTGGCTATCTATGATTATGACCAATTACCGTCAGTAGCGGGTCTCATAAAACTAATTACTAGTTACTTGTAGCTTTATAAAATCGGACCCTATCGCGGGCCGGACCGTGGGCTCTCCCGCTTTCTTTCCGCGGGCCGGATTAGAGGGGCTCGCGGGCCGTAGTTTGGCAACCCCTGTGATAGCCCATCGGCTGTTCTATTAGCCCTTTAAGTCATGAGGTTGGTTTTAGAACAAGTCATTGAGACGCCTGAGTACTAGGTATTATAGGTATTAACTGTTTAAGTTGGCGTTAGTTATTTGAGAGAGTGCTTTGTCCTATCGGGTACCGTTGGCAACTACCTAAAAGATAATAATAATAGTAAAATAATAATCTGGCACATGCTTACAAGAAAGCGCACTTATGTTTAATGTTTACCCGTCAAAACCGGAGTTCTATATAATTTTTTCGGTTCTTCGGCATAAGGCCACTTGTTCTATGCACGAAATCCTTTTCTAAATCGATAAGTTAAATATTTTTGAGTGCCTACTATGGTAACATAGTAGAGTGAGTCTAATTGTACTTAAAATATACTGAACAGTAAACATAAAATACGCATTTCTAAGGAAAATTTACAATCTTATCATGCGCAAACACAATACTTGTCTGCTTGCGGTCGCTAACGAAACGAACTTGATCTAGCTAGCCGGTTATCTTATCACACTGCCGCTGCATCCCGCTGCGGTGTGCGGGGCTACAAAATTCGCCCTTATAAGCTAGATACCGGCGGAGGCGGAGCGGTGCGGCGCGGCGCGGAGGCGGGACCGGATGTAATATTCTACCTAACGTGAAAGAGGCCACACAAAATGCCGCTCCACGCTTGTTTCCCGCGCGGTATTCTGTGTGCCCTTTGTCATGTTAGCTCGAATATTACAACCGGTACAGCCTCCGCGCCACGCCGCACCGCCCCGCCACCGCTCTCTGTGTGTGTCAAGTCAAGCTATATTGTACCGTAGCGTGCGCCGCAGCCTCGCACAAAGTTGCGCAGTCACGTTATACCTGAGGATTTTGTATGCAAATCAAGATCCTAAGTCAAAGTAAAAAACCGCGGTACCTACCGGCCGCCATTCTCATGTGCGAAGCAGTGTGATATGGTGATATGCTTGATACCTTGAACTAGTGTGAAATATGTCGAGCAATTTATACTTTAATATTCTTTTCGTATGACGGTTCGTTATTTTCAGAATAACCAGGTTAACTAGTTTTAAGCAAAAGGACAATTTGTTGTACAGTGAGGGCTATCGCGTATGAATTCACCACTAGAGGCGCTAGTGTAGCGTGAGGTCTCCGAAATGTCAAATCTCATAGTTTTTGGGTGAGCTACGCGGGTTTATTTATAATTAGAATCATTTTGTGAATATTTTGCAAAATCTGAAATTAATTATGGCAAATATGCGTTCCGGGGCAATGAATGTCTGTGTTTTGAGACAGTTTTGTCTTTCGGAAACCTTTGTCCTCCCTTTTTTCCGAACAAAACGGGGACTATGCAACACTGTGACATGCTCGATATTTTTATGGTATGGTTTTAAGGTATATTAAATATGATTTTAATCTAAACTTTGTTTTCACGCCCGTAATAACAGACTTTGAAAGCCATACTTAAAAACCTCACGCAACAGTGCGCCATCTAGTGAAACAAAAAACGATAGCCCTCATTGACGACTTACCCGATTAATTTGTATTAACATGTTTATGCAAATTTCCGTAAAGTCTTTTAGCAACCTTTAATATTAAAAGCTATGCCTGGATGGATACCTCGAGCAATAATAAAAAAAGATAACGGCTCGAGGCTCAAAAGTCGTCGTATCTGCTACTAAGGAAAGGAAATCTTATTTCTAATATTTCTCGACAGTTTAACACTAATATTGTTCCGTGACGAAAAATCGTACTACCTAGTATAGGTTCTATTTTGAAGATAAATTGGCGACTTCAACCGCACGTTATGGTTGTTATTGGGTTGAGATTGAATGTATCTATTGTATGGTGTTGTATTGACGCAGACAGCATTTAACTTTGGATTTGTATGAAAGTTATTATTGATCGAAGCCTGGACTGAAACTGGCCGTACCTACTCGTATCTTGCCGTACTGGTTCTCCGACAAATGTTTACCAACGCTAAGAATCTTAAATGATTTATCTTTTGACATTTTGGTTTTATCTACCTGAAGATTTGTAGATCGTGCACTTGTGCCCATATGTAAATAAATACACCACCAGCCATTGAGTAATAAGGTTATAGACAAATAAGGGATTATAAAGTTAGATCCGATTATAGGGCACCCTTCCGAGGTTTTTTGTTCGACTTCTTGGTAATTTTAGATAGATTGCGCTGCAAGAGTATAAAATTCAAACTGTAAATATGTATATAATTATTAATTAATATTACTTGTTTTATTGTGTAATACTTAAACTTTATTAATTAATCTTCCAAGAGTCCTAAACTGCTAACAACCTTTAGAGCTACAACTTATGACTATGACGAAGATAGTTTACTGCGTACCACGGACCTGTGTTTAAGTGGATGACGCTAGTCGACTTACTTCGTGTCAAAAGTTGGGTTAGACTAAAGTTAGTCATCCAGTCAGTTTGCCACGCGATCACTACATTTTAGATAAAGAAAATTTATTTAAACAGTTCTCATTCCCTTCACGGTGGTTCCCTGGTCTAACCCGATAAGTTGAAATAATTGACTGTTGAAAAAAGAACACTATAATGTAGAACTATAAATTCGTTTTTTTTTTCTTGAATCATTTGTTCGAGTTTTTCGGTCTGAAGGGAACCCTCGCACTGTGCTTAGGCTTAGATCATCCACTTCAAAATAAGTCCGTGCTAGGAACAATGATGATGATCGAAATAAACGTGTGTTGATTTCACGAATTAGTTAAAAATCAAAATAGAAGACAACTAGCAATACCTTGTACAGATACAGTCAACATTAAAAAGATATGTCGGAGTATAGACAAAGCATAAAACCCCATTTAGACCATGCTAGAACTTGCATGCAAGTTTCACTATATTGCGGTATTTGTTTGATCATCTGAATTGTCCTTTAATAGTCTGCGATCATAGACCTATGGACTGGAGATATCTACAAAATACGCGTGCATACCTAAACATGTCGCATAAAATGGCGCTCAAGGGTTGTGCTATCGATTTTGAGACCAAAATATTTGATATCGATATTCGAATTATTAGCGGCTAATACTTTGAGCAGCAATTGATCCTATATCAAATAAAGCCGAATATGGGCAATCAGGAGAAAAAATCCGTGTAGTTTTGAAAATTGGTACAGTTATACCTTCCAGATGAACATACTAAAAGTCCTCAAGGGTGCAAAGGGGGGAGGGCTGTACTAAGGGTGCAAGGGGGCTTGAACGTACCCTTTTTTGGATTTTTGCTCATAAAATTAAATTCAGCACCAAGTCCAAAGTTTTCTCTCGTCTAGTCTCTCCCGCCTACTAAAGGGTCAGCAAAATATCTCGCATTACGAGTATTACACTTACACCAAAGCACACAAGAGTGGCTGGGTAACGAAATACATCCTGAAATGTGGGGTTGGAAGCGAGGAGTTGATGAAACCTTCGAGCCAATTATCAACACTGGTCCTCCAGCTTCTGGCATCGTACTTACTTACATTTTTTGTCGCCGCAAAAGTGCTTGCACTGGAAAATATCGATGTTGAAATAGAAAAGCCGGTAGTAAATGCAGTCTAGTATGTTTTGGCTGCTTGGGTTCATGCACAAACGGCCTACCTGTGGATGTTATAGAAGGAGAAGACTGTAATATCCATGTAGAAAACGAGGAGTAGGTAACATAATAAAGATGAACTAATTTACCTTTTTCTATTTTTAATAAAATTTTAAAACCTACTTCGTTCTTCATTTCTTAAATCGTCTATATTATCGCCTTGTTAACTTAAACATCCCGTATCTCCTAAATTATTGATCGTAGAGCAAAAATGAATATGACCAAATTTTTAGAAACTTTTGTCCCAAGTAATTATAATGCTATTCGTACAAATATTCGAGATATGAGCAAAAATCTAAAAAAGGTACCTTCAACCCTCTCTTAGCACACCCACCACCCTTGAGAACTTTTCGTATGTTCATCTAGATACTGCAAGGTATAACGGTCCTAATTTTCAAAACTACACGGATTTTTTCCGCTGATTTTATTAATTTTCTCACCCTACAAATGGTATCAATATTTTGTCTTTTTGGAAAAATCAGTTTGAAATTTACTTTGTTCCTAATTACTTTGACTGCATATCAATAATATACCAGGAGACTGGTAATATAACATTCGTTTAGAAATCATAAGGGGTAAAGGTATCTCGAAATCAGTAGTTATGTACTGAACTATTGATGATAAGGAAAAAATTAAATACGTGTAATTAAAAAAAATAGGTTTATTAATTACTTTGCAATGTCTATTAACTTAACAGGAGGTTAGAAAAATAACAGCAAATAAAACATTTTTTATTATGGCCACAATAATCACAAGTTTTTTTTTTATTGCGAGTGAAAAGTAGAGATGCAACGGATATCCGGCCAGTTACTGGTGACCGGCTTATCGGGCCACTATTTTACTATTCGGCCGAATACCGGATAGTTGCGTACTATCCGGCCGGATACCGGATGGTAAAAAACTTAGTTATGATTAAAAACTGGTATTTATTTATGAATTTATCAACTATTGACATCAGTTTATTATTCGAAGGGGCTGTTTCACCACCCATTGATTAATTTTAACGGACAGATAAATGTGACACCGTCTCGCGTCTATTCAAACAAAACAAACATAAACGACATCATATTTATCCGTCCGTTAAAATTAATCAATCGGTGGTGAAATAGCCCCTAAGTTAATATACCTACTCTACAAGTTCCAACCTGCACGGAGTGTCTTGCGCATATTCGAATTAGCTTAATTTTCTCAAACATGCTCGGAAATGTATGCGTTAATATCACGAAATAGAGACATGAAGTTTCTCATTTATGGCTGCCTACCACCTCCCTACATAACTTCTTGGCCTAGGCCATGAAGTATGTATGAAAATCCATTATTGTCCGCTGCTCTAACTTTTTAAATTTGCTTACTAACATTAAACTGACAAAAGAAAAATTACAAACAGCCAACCACCACTACTCTGTAAGTATTTGCGATGCGATGCGACGGACGGACGGACGGATGGATGGATGGACGGATGGATGGACGGATGGACGGATGGATAGTGGGTGGATGGATGGACGGACGGAAGGATGGACGTACGGAAGGACGGACGTACGGAAGG
The DNA here is from genome assembly GCF_025370935.1 of Choristoneura fumiferana. NCBI lineage: Eukaryota > Metazoa > Arthropoda > Insecta > Lepidoptera > Tortricidae > Choristoneura > Choristoneura fumiferana. Next base: position 21,436,018 of record NC_133472.1, on the reverse strand, counting down.
ATGGGCGGACGGACGGACGGATGGATGGATGGACGGACGGACGGACGGACTGATGGACGGACGGAAGGATGGATGGATGGACGGACGGACGGACGGACGGATGGATGGATGGATGGATGGACGGACGGACGGACGGACGGATGGATGGATGGACGGATAGAAGGACGGATGGATGGACGGACTGTTGGACGGACGGACGGATGGACGGAAGGACGGACGGACGGACGGATGGATGGATGGTTGGATGGATGGATGGATGGACGGATGGATGGACGAACGGACGGACGGACTGATGGACGGACGGACGGATGGACGGAAGGACGGACGGACGGAAGGACGGACGGACGGATGGATGGATGGATGAAATATTTCCTCACATTGTTTGAGAAAAGCACTATACAAGCCTCGGCCAGAACAGGGATTGCTGGACTCGTTTTATCCGGCCTCGTCTACGACTCGGCCGTCTACCCCGAACTCGTCCATCAATCCCTTACTTCATGGCCTCTGCAGTAATGTACTATTACTTGTAACTAGGCCGAATATCCGGCCAACGGTAACGCCGAATATCCGATATCCGGCCAAACCACTATCCGTGTCAGCTCTAGTGAAAAGCACCTGCCAAAAATGTAAATATGGTGTTCAAAAAATCCTGTACGATAATTTAAACCACATTAAGGCTACTGATAACTAATACGATACAAGTGGAGAAACGTAACCAAACGTGCAAATGAAAGCTAGGCTTGTTTCAGAGACTTGCACGAATTAAGTAGCGCGTGATTACTTTGTGCTGACTAAATTAAGCAACAACAACGTTTTAAATGCCCTTTATTTGTAAAACAACGAAAATAATACAAGATTTTTTAAATTTACGTATATCATCAACTATCTCATGTTACAAATTTTTCAGGGAATCTGTAAAATTAGAACAGCCATCAGTCAACAACAGTTCATTACAGTTCTACTTTTGTCGATATTCAGCACAACACTAAAGAAGATTGTCAATTTTACCAAATTGAATAGAACCAAAAATTACGTTAAATGGTGACAAATCTGCATATCTTTGATGGAAATGATAAAAGCTTACGAAAATTAATTATCATTATGTAAATATTACCATGAAATGGCACTATTTGATGGAATAACGGCAACTAATCTACAAAGAATCAAAAACGGTTGATTTCTCGTTTTCCTAGAAAGACACTGTTCTATTGAACACCAAGTCATATTGCGTTTGCATCACTTGATGTCCACAAGACGAAACCAAATTTAAAATTATTTTTATAACGCTACGCTCGCTCGGCTCGCACATTGTGGTCACAATTGGACCTAACACAAATCTATGGTCATTCGATTCGATTGGATTCCAATTATAACGACGTACAGTAACAGGTCGAGCATTAACAGGCCGAGCAAAAATTTGGACACCCTAATAATGCACGTCCTAATATTGTACGACTTGATAATTCTAATCCAAAATGAGTTCGTTATCAGGTCGTACAGTGATGGCTGAGCAGTATAGGGTCGAGCATTACTGGTCCCCGGTCAAATCACTCAGTTTAGCCTGTACCACAGTATATATAATAGTACTGCCTGCACTATCACTCTGCAAAGCGGCTTGCTTTCATCACGAAGTGCAGCATCCGGCCAAAAAATGGTCGTAACAAGTATGACTAGAAGTATAATTTTGATAGTGTTTTATGTGGCGATTAACCTTAACAGTGATCACAAAATTCTATATTGCTCTCGTGTCTGACATTTTTTAATGCGCAAATTGTCTCCACGTGGTTTCTGGAATTTTACTATCAAGTTGCAAAAACTACAACAATCGTACAACGTCCCTCTCAAGAGAGTTTACTTTGACACTGGCGAAATTGTCCTATTAATTAGGACAGAAAAGCCATATTTTAAAAGAGAAGAAGAAGAGATTTATGTGTTTCCAGCAAGTAGCCATTAGTCAAAATACCACGCACAGGAATTATCACGCTAACAAACACGAGTAATATTTACCTCGACGTTTCGGCAACATTACAGTGGCCGTGGTCACGCGTGACCACGATCACAGGGCGGCCACGCCATACAAAATACGCGTTCTTGAATCTACATAGGCACGACGACGTCTGTACACGCGTCAATGTGTGCGTAAGACACACAAGCCTGACTATCGCAAAACCCTAGTACTATAGGGTATGCAGGTAAGGCTTAGATGTGTAAATAAATGTAATCGTTAATCATATATTTTTATTTAAACCTACATAAAATGTGTCTGTCTATGTATTTAAGCATTATTATTTTAAATTACAATAAATATATGACTACAAACTTGAACGAATTATTCGGTACCTAATTAGTTATTTTATGTATAATCGCGATACTTTTAGAAAGCATTATTTATTTACAAAAGGAAGTAGGCAGGGTAGGAACCTCTATTTCTCGCGCGCCCACTGACAAGTTGGCGCTTGCTCGCGGACTCACGGCCACCAAGCCGAGCAATGAACTGCCGGCGCGCGGATTTCACGGAAAATTATGTGACTTTGTACGAGCGACAAATTATTAGAATATGATTGATTTACGAGTTTTTAGGAAATAAATACAAATGAATGTTTTATAAATTAAAGTTTATTGTTGTAATCATTTGAGACCTTATTAATTAAAGATTACTTACACTAAAATATTTCCTTTTAAAGGATTTGTCTCTGAACATTCGATTGTTAAATCGTATGTAATATGTAATTATTGCTCCCGAACTTAGTGCAGTGCGACGGTGCGACCGACATACTCGTACATCGCGTTGCGCACCCGACTGCTTTCCTGCGGTTTTCCTGCAATCTGCGCTTGAGAGGTGGGGTAACTCGAACCGGTGCGGGGCGGAGCGTGGCCATTCTGTACGTCAGTACTATTATATATTCTGTGCCACGATTTACTGCAGGGCTACTACGAAACTCGAAGTTCGTATCGTACAGTCCCTCTCGCTCTCATATTTAATAGTATAAGAGAGGGACTGCATGACACGGACTTCGAGTTTCGTAGTAGCCCCGCTGCAGGCGTTGTGAGTGAAGTGTTAAATAAGTTGCCAACAAACAAAATTTCTTCCGACCAACACCATTTCTTTGCTTTGTACCAACTTGATCTTGTAAACCAGCCTTATGTCTGCTGTCAACGTTGACAGATTTGTCTGTTTGACAGTGATTGATACCATATTCGTATCGTAGACTATTCGTCTATCTATCTAAGAATAAAATATTTTGGGTGCCCTTCGGTGAAAACTTCCACGAAACTAAATTAAAGCACCTTTTTTAAAATGTCCATTCGTTTAGGAGGCGCTCTTAAAGAACTCCGAATTCATCTCTGTCAAACGAGTAAGCAGTCTGCAGGCGTGAGGTATGTATGCTTGATTACATAAACTGTTTTAAGGACCCTGCTACGAAAAGTGGTCACCCGTATTTTTTTACTGGTTTCAGAGAATTTATTCAGCAAAATTATGTCAAAATCAAACATGACAATCCTGGTTTCCCCATACTGATTCGTGAGTGCAGTGGCATCCAACCCAGAGTGTGGGCTCGTTATGGTAAGTACAAAATCACACTACAGAAATGCTACTATTAGTCCGATAAACACTAATTTCAATTTCTTACATTGAATTTGGGAATGCAAACTAATAGTTCAAGTGTCCAGTGTCCTGACATTAAAGAACATAAGTTTGTGCCCAATTTACATTCCCTGACTGAAAAAAAATTAGGATGTAAAAAAATTGCCCAACTTTTTAATTTTTGTTTGGTTTTTTTAAGTTGTTTTAATCTTTGAGCCATAAAAGTAACAGTGAGTCATAGCAGGTCATACTAAATATTTTAACATTTTTTATGGGGATCTGCTGCAGACATTGAGTCAATTTTTATCTTACAAAAGAGAGCAATTAGAGCAATTTATAATTTGAAGACGCATGAATCTTTAAGATCTTTTTTTAAGGAAACAGGAATTCTAACCCTGCTGTTGCTTTATGTTTATGAAATAATCATGTATGTAAGGAAGAACATATGTGATTTTCCCACTAACGTTGATAAGCCAAAGGCTACTAGAAACACAGGGAAGCTTAAAGTTCCATCTTACAGACTGGCTAAAACCAAAAAGTCGTTTCTGGGAAATTGCAGATGTTTTTATAATAAAATTCCAAAAAATATTATAAATGAAATGGATACAAAATTCAGATCTATTGTCAAGACATATGTAAGACGTATTATAAAGTTAATGATTATATCATGGACAGGGATATTTGGAAATAATTCCAATCCTCATTAGCAATCCCTTCAAATAGCAAACCTACTGTGTTAAAAATAAAGTTGTGTTAAATACTTGTGATGTATACATATCATTCAATAATATTGTAAATCTGTTTAAAAAAAATATACCTTGTTGAGTTTCTCGCCGGATTCTTCTCAACAGAGGTTTTTCCGAACCGGTGGTAGATTTTTTTTTGACATTCAAAAGTTGTTATAGCCTAAATTGAATAAAGATATTTTGACTTTGACATGTTAAAGCAGCGTTTCCACCAATAATTTGCGAGGATGTGTTTTTTGTTAACCAATAGAAACACTTCATTTACACATCCTCCCACAGCACGTCTCTGGTGGAAACAGCTGAGCAGTGAGGCGAGGTAAATGAAGGGTTTCTATTGGTTAATGAAAACTGTATTCCTCGCAACACATCCTTGCACATGTCTGGTGGAAACGCTGCTTAACCCTTTGACCGCCATGGTTGGTAAAATACAACAGCTGAAAAAAGTGCCATAATGGCCATGATGGCATTTCGTGGCGCATATGGCACGATTTAGAGAAAAAAAAATTTTGACCGCTGTGGTCGACCGTGACGGTTAAAATTTTAAAGTAAAAGGAGAGTGGAATGGTGCAGACATTTTGTGTTGTAATTTCAATTTTTTTATGGATACTGAACAAAGCTGTATGCTGCCATTTACTGTACTTTTTTAGCATTACAACAATAAGGTATAATTTGCTAGCTAAAGCAACTTCATTTCATATTAATGCCAACAATAAGATGTGAATAATTAAAAACAATTTGGTTCCAGAAAAGGGTCGCGAAGAGATGATTTCACTTTGTGACTTTACTTGTGACCAGGTTATGTGTGCTATTAGGCAATTGGCTAAATAAAGCAAAAGAAGTAAAATTTTCATTCTTAAAATAATGTAGTGTTATTTTGTTTCTAATTATACTAGAATTGTATAGCAAGTAGTTAATATGGTAAATAGTAATATTCAATTCTCATGGGTGCCCCTTGAAATGTCGACCAACTATTTATCGAATTTCATTTCATCATAAACAGTTCATAGAATATTTAATACAAATATTTTCTTTTGGAGTAATTTCACGTCATCGACTATTCATTACATATTAAAACAATTATTAGAACAACAGTACTAGAATTATTATTTGTTTAAAAATACATTTCATCAACTATTCATGAGACGGAACCACTAAATATTGCTGTTTATTTCTTCGTCATATTATTATAAAACACCAGAAAATAGGTTAGGTTAGAACTACGACCTTAACAAAAATGAATTGTTACCAAAAAAGTAGGTTAGGCTAGAACTGCAACCCCCAACAAAAATAAACCCAAACCAGAAAAGTAGGTTAGGCTAGAACTGCGACCCCAACAAAAATAATTCGCTACCAGGAAAACAGGTTAGGTTAGGTTAGAACTGCGACCCAAACAAAAATAAATCGCTACCAGAAAAGTAGGTTAGGTTAGAACTGCAACCCCACCAAAAATAAATTTCATTCAAAGAAGTATGAAATAATAGTATATGAAATGAAGTTCTGCCAAATAAACTAGGTATCTATTAAATAATATTTCGAGAAATTAACGATCGGTGATTTAAAAATACTAATTTTAATCATTCGAGGTAATGAATATTCGATTAATGAAAAATAGGAAACATTGACTTTTAACCGATTCGGTAAATATTTTGTCGACATTTCAAGGGTAAACAAATTCTCATATAAACTTAGAACCCTTTTCCATGATAGAACATATAATATAGCTACCACATAAATGTACACTAATAATTACCTTGGTTAACTTACAATATGGTACAAAATCAATTGAAATTGTAAAAGTATTATTTGTTTTTAAATTTTATCCGTCCACGTAGTATTCGTATGGCTAACCCGCGGGAACCAAGCCATTTTCCGGGATAAAAACTATCTTATGTCCTTCTTTAGGACTCGCTATCTGTATACCGATTTATTTAGATGAAAATCAGAGGTTTAAATGTGATTGAGTAACAAACATCCAAACATCTTTACAAACTTTCACATTTATAATGTTAGTAGGATGATTCCTTTTGTAGTACTTAAATTGGTGGGGCCTGAAAAAGTGTTAAGTAAGTAATGTAGCAAATATTGTCAAAACTTGTAAGTGATTCCATTGTACTAATAAGTCATTCAAAGTCTTTTTAGGGTTCCGTAGTCAACTAGGAACCCTTATAGTTTCGCCATGTCTGTCCGACGGTCTGTCTGTCTGTCCGCGGGTAAGATCAGAGACCGTTAGTACTAGAAAGCTGTAATTTGTCATGAATAATACATATCAGTCACGCCGACAGTGGTACAATAAAAATCATTTTTAGGGTACCTCCCATAGAAGTAAAGAGGGGGTGATTTTTTTTTCTCGACTAACCCTATATTGTGGGGTATCGTTAGATAGCTCTTTTAAAACCATTGAGGGGGTTGCTAAGACAATTTTTCTATTCAGTGATCTGTTTCCGAAATATTCAACTTTAAAGTGCAAATTTTCATTGAAATATTTTTATATAAATACCTATATCAAATTTACAAGGAAAATTATAGCGGCTAAGATTGCTTGAGAATTATTAGTAGTTTTGGAGTAAATAGCAGCCTAAGGTATAAAATATACCTAAACTTGGCAGATTCAGTACACAATACGAAATCCTTAGAAAAATATTATTTCATTTTTTCGTAATGCCTACGGAACCCTATCCTGGGCGTGTACGACACGCTCTTGGCCGGTTTTTTTAAACTTTGAGTAGTACAAATGAATTGTTATTAATTTCAGAAAGGGGAGTGGAACACAGCACTTCACTGACAAATTTGTCAGCAGGTGATGTCTTGTCTGCTGTAAAACAACTTATAAAGTAGTTTTTGTTTCATTCAGTGAATGTAGCAGCACAGAAAATAATAAATATTTAATGTAATTAACGTTTTTTATTTGAAACCCACATTCATAATCTTCAACTTTAATATTATATTTAATCTGGCTCTATTGGGTAATTGCGCTGGTTTGCTGACTTTGCTGTCCAGTTCCACTTTTCGTCCATCTGACTGAGCTGCTACAAACAAGTGCATAAAATTGGAATACAAACCAACCTTCCCGCGCATTTACTTACGTACTTGTTGCAATCCATAATGTCTAAGCAACAGTTTAGTCAACATAAAAATGTGATTTTAATAGTAGACTACAAAAAAAAAGGTAGTGGCCGTCTCAAATCTGTGCTCAGCAGACGTGATCGCGCCAGAAATAGATAATTGTGCAACAAGAGAGCAAAGTCGTTTTTTGGTGCGAGTGTTGATTTTGAATCCCGAGTAAGCGAAGGATTGTACAATTGAATCACAAGCGACAGCGAGTGATTCTAGGTTAGAATCCCGAGATCAGCAAGGGATTTAAACACACGAGATGCAAAAAAAACTTTGGTCTCGTGTGACACATACAACTTTTCACCTCAGCAGCGAGAACATTTAATTTAAATTAAGTAAAGGTTTATATAAAACCACATATATTTAGAAGTAAAAAAATATCAAAAACTAAAATATAATCCGATTGTTAAGGAATAAATATAATACTTACATAATCATATTTAAAACTTTTTCTTGAAAATGATTCATACAGTCGCCATTACATCTTTAAAAAGTCACTTAAGAATGCCAGACAACGATCAAAAGTCTCCGGTAAGTAGACAGGCTTTGAATATGGAACGAAAAAGTATCCAGTGTAAAAATAAACCTTCAAATATGATTTTATTACGATTTCTATTGTTTGAAACATGAATATAAATGGATTACTTGCAAATTCTTTCAATTTGACAAATATTTGATCCAACTTTAAGAGATAGGCCGTATACGGAACGATTTTATTTAAAAAAAACACAAGAGCAGCGGCTATCGTTCAACGAGGCTGCATACTTTATTAAAAGAGTTGGAAAATTGTAACATTTCGGAAATATTTCGCTGTCATATAGTTCACTTTGTTTTTTTTTTATTTCACCTCGTGTTTTTATTTTTCAATTTGTCCTTATTATAATTAATTCATTATTAACATATTTTTAATGCTAAAAGTCAACACAGTTTTTTTTTATTAGGTTGGTATAATGCTTCTTGCATGATTAAAAAGTAAAAAAAAAAACTTGAAAAAGTAGAATTGAGCGGGATATTCGTTCATTTATGCTCGTTTTGTTTGCTAATTTATCTTTGTAGTTTTTTAGTTTATATTTGAGAAAAGCACCGTACAAGCTTCAAACAATATGTGGTATTGGTATACTAAATCCCTATGCACTATATACTTAATATAACAGACGTTTTGTAATGTTGCGGCTATATATGTGTATCCGAACGTTTATTTCGTTTCTTTTTTAGGCCTTTAGAATTTGAAAATCGAACTTAGTATCGATTTGATCCTCTCGCCTTTTTCATATTGAAGTGAAAGTGACAGATCAAGTTCATCTATTTGGAAATATTTGGAATTCAGTGAGTGGACCCAGCACTGTCCTCAGAATTAAAAAAATAATAATTAAAAAGCTACTTTGTCTCACGAAGTGAGCAAAATGCGACTTTGCTCACTGATTTTTCATAGCAAAACCTGCCTGATTGAGCTGCTGAGGTGAAAAAAAAATTTGTCGATGGAAAAAGTTCAAAATCAGTTTAATTACTGTTTTAGTTATTAATGTTTTTGGCACAATACAAGTAATATAGGCAGTAATTCGACTTCATACTAGAGGCACAGTGTAAGAAAATGTACAGTGGACAAAGTTTTTTGTCTGCGCGCGAAATGCCGACAATCGGCTAGACACTGGAAATGTATCAGGGTTGTCACAAAAAAGTAATATGCAAGTACGTTCCTCAGACTAATAAGGTACTTATGTATAAATTAATGTGGGAACATAAGTACCTGCATTCATTAATGCCTAGTAAATGTAGTCAGTTATAATAAAATATTACTTTTGCGATCTAATATACTTAAACTCTTCGCGGCGAGTTGAAGTGAGTGAATATAACCTAACCTAACCAACAAAAAGTTGAAAAACCCCCGACTTTGTCACTTCAAAGTTCAACGGCTGAACCGATTTTGATAAAACATGTCTAAAAACAATCGCTAGAAAACCTGCTTTCAATTTTAAAAATCGCATACAAATCGGTCCACCCGTATAAGAGCTACGGTGCCCCACACACACACACACACACACACACACACACACACACACGCACGCACACACAGGCAGACAGACAGACATACAGACAAACTGACACACAGCGGTCAAACTTATAACACCCCTCTTTTTGTCGGGGGTTAAAAACGCAAGTTAAATCTCTAGTTTATTTATTTTTTAAAGATGCTGAACCGACAAATATTTACAGCATTTCTTGATGATGATTTTAATTTTCTGTAATTGAATTTAATAATATAGCTGATTCTCATTCTAACATACAAACGAACATACATTCTGACATACAGCCGTATACTTCACATGTACAACGCATTTCTAATTAACTGGCCACTCCTGTGTTGGAACAATTATTAAATTTTATTCATGACAAATTACGACACCCTTCGCAGGCAGTACCATCGCGCACTGTACGTCGGAGTGGACGGGGCGCCCGCGGGGCCACGCCGCTCTCCCCCGCACCGCACCTCATCGTTGCTCTGTCTAGACGGCCGAGTTTGTTTGGCACTGTATATCAAATTCAAATTCAAATCATTTATTCAGTAAATAGGCCGCAATGGGCACTTTTACACGTCATTTTTTAAACTACCAGCGCTTTCGGAAAGACCATCATTGCCAAGAAGAATGCGCCGTAAGAAACTTGGCAGAAAGTAATTTTTTCATAATAAAATAATTACAAATAAAATACTTAGAACAGTAGTACAGTTAAAAACAGTATACAATTAAAAACTAAACACTAACTATATCTACGTTCAGTGGAAGTGTAGAATGCTTCCACCGTCATAAATTAAAAATAATAATAATTTAATTCTGAAATATACATTTCAGGTCAAGTAACCATTAAGCTTTTGGATTTCGAAGGCAAGCTCACGTCTGCCGCCCCCAAAGTTAGCTCACACGCACTCATGTCATGCTCTGAAGGCAGAGCGGTACCGAAGGCATGGTACCTGTGCGAGGATGTTTAAATGAAGAGTTTCTATTGGTTCATGAAAAACACATTCTTCGCAACACATATTCGCACATTATAGGTGGAAACGCTGCTTTATGAGCTACTAGCCTTTACGGCCTTTACCCGCGGTGTCTCTCGGGTCTGGATTAGATCTGGCCTTATACCACAAAGTTCAAATCGTACCGATCCGCAGAGTGAGAGAGATGGTACAATACGAACTTCGGAATAGCGCCCCTGTTCTGCAAAACGATCCCAAAAATGACATTGTCATGAGGTCTTTATTCATGCTATATGTACAATCAACGTCATAAATAAGTGATCACTTTTGTACCTTGTCGCTTTCAATCGGTAGGTAAACAATTTCGTATGGCTTTCCAAACACGACGTTAAAGTGACAAGGTATAAAAGTGATCACTTATTTATTATGATAAATATCAGTTTTTATTTTGAGTTTATACGAGTACCTACGCATTTGTTAAGTACCTACTGCATAGGTGGTAAACCAAACAATTCTGGCTTGAATTCGGATAATGATGGTAGCACTATAGTTGCGTGTTTAGTCAATGCCTTGTCTAAATGAGGGTCTGGTACCATGACTACTTGCATCCCAGCAGATATTCCCGCTGTGACACCATGTGGCGAGTCTTCAAAGACCAAACACTAAAATAAAATGAAAAAATAATGAGCTTACTTCTTCGTTTTGTACTACAGATTTGAGTCCATTGTTTAATCCAAATTACCTTTGATGGATGTGGTTTATCTGGAAATCTCGCAGCAGCTACAAGGAATATGTCTGGATTTGGCTTTCCATATTTGACTTCAGGGTCACTACTTCCCATTACCATGTGGTGAAATAGATTGAATAAATCTTTATGAGCAGCCACTTTTGTAACAACAGACCTTTCACTGGAGGAGGTAGCTAATGCAAACGAGACTTTAGTTTCGTGCAAGTGTTTAATTAATCTTGCTGCTCCTGTAGAAACAAAAAAATAAATTATTTAAATAATGTCTTTATGACAGAGAGAATATACATAAAGAATTTATAAAAAAAAAACAATTGCTATTAATTACTCTATTACCATCTAATAAAGGAGTGCCGGCAAGCATAGTGTCTCCCAGTTCTAGTAGTTGATTCCTGAACTCCTCTGGAGAAACTGGAAGATTTAATTCCTTACACAAGATCTCTGACAAGCGTTGTTCGGTTCCCCCAAGTACCTTCATCATGAGCTCATCTGTATATTTATGCCCATGACTTGCACATAACTGAGTGACCATCTTCTTGTAAACCAATTCAGTATCTGAAATAAAAATGTTTTTCATAATTCACCCGAATTCTCACCTTAAATGTATATTTCAGAATCATTTTTTTTTAAGTCATGATGGTGGAAGCGTTCTACACTTCCACTGAACATAGTTACATATTTATTTTTAGTTTTGTAACTAAAGGACCCCATATATCCTTGTATTATTATTGTTCTTTTTATTTAATTTTTTCTTTAATTTTATACTATAGTTTTTATGTACTTTCTTTGTAATTATTTTATAAAAAAAATACTTTTTGATTTCTGCCAAGTTTCTTGCGGCGCATTCTTCTTGGCAATGATGGTATTTCCGAAAGCGCTGGTATTTAAAAAAAATGACGCGTAAAAGTGCCCATTGCGGCCTATTTACTGAACAAATGATTTGAATTTGAATAATGTCACTTATTGATGATGAAACATTAAGGAACTTATTTTGAAGATTTTATAGTACGGGAAAAATTGCATATTTTGGCGGTCAAATATGTATACATCAATGAAACTTTGTTTATAACTTTTATCTTGGCACTAGAAATGAGGATCTTCCGAGTTCTACCAAAATTTAGACGTCCTACCCTTTCTCAGGCCAGGGGGTATGGGCAGGGGCCAACGTTTGACAAATGCAAATTTTACACGTTTAATTTTCGATGTAATTTTTTGCGCTGAATCGAATGAGACTATACCCATACTCATGGGTTTAATATTTTGCGAGATATGAAGGGTTTTTATTGAAAACATAGAACAGTCTAAAAATCAGTTACCAACAATAGTTTCTCAAGATGTGGATGTGATGGTAACACTGTTTGCTCTCAGTGATCCTGAGAAGCCTATATTGTTGCTTAAACCGCTTAAACCCAAAATTGGTCGAGTTTTTGTATGTTTTCAACAAACATCCTTCATATCTCGCAAAATATTGATCCTATGAGTATGGGTATGGTCTCATTCGATTCAGCGCACAAAAATACATAGAAAATGATAACTCATTTCCAGGGGGTATAGGTGGGAATTTAACTGTTTGTTCGGGTGGAAACTTTCAACTCAAATTTAGTACAGTCAGCAAAAGATGCTTGTATAAGATTTTTTAACAAAAACATATGAGTGAACTATTTTTAAAACATTCTAGTGAGATACCGAGCCCATCAAGTACGAGTGGGACTCGCACTAGACCGTTTTTTTTAAACCTACATCTTGCAAAAGATTAATCCTATAAGTATGGGTATGGTCATTCGATTCAGCGCAAAAAATTACATAGACAATGACACCTAACACGCAGAGTACGTAAAATTTGCTTTTTTTTTAACTCCCTCCCTCCCTGCTGGCCATTCCCCCTGGAAGTGAGGTATCATTTTGTATGCATTTTTTTGAGCTGAATTGAATGAGCCCATACCATACCAGGTTGTTTGTCTTGTGTTTGTTGAAAACATAATAAACTAAATATTTTTATTTTAACTCGACCAATTTTGGGTTAAAGCAACAATATAGGCTTCTCGGGATCACTGAGAACAATCAGTATTACCATCAATCACATCCACATCTTGAGAAACTATTGTTGGTACTTAAGTGATTTTTAGACTGTTCTCGGTTTTCAACAAAAACCCTTCATATCTCGCAAAATATTGATCCTATGAGTCTGGACTCATGGTTATGGTCTCATTCGATTCAGCGCAAAAAATTACATAAAAAATGACACCTCACTCACTTAGTTCGTAAAATTTGCATTTTTTTAACATTGGCATTTTAACATTAACAATTTTGGTACGACTCGGCAGATCCTCATTTCTAGTGCCAAGATAAAAGTTATAAACAAAGTTTTATTGATGTACTTGTTTTGCCGCCAAACTGTCTTATTTTACCTGTGCTATTAGGTTTAAGTATCATATAAGAATCACTAAAATATTCAACATGTCTCAACTTTTTTCATATGTCCAAAAAATCGATTTGAAAAGTAAGTATTCAACAATTAATTCATAATTAGGCTTTTTTTGAATTCACAATAATAATCAATTACTTTTTATTGTTTCATAACATATTTAACCCTATTTATGTTGCTACATTGTCCATCTGTTTTTCACAGGGCTGTCTACTGAGAACAGCAATAGATTATTCTGCTGAAATTTATACATGTGTTATTAAGTATTGCGGCTACAACAAAAAATAAAATACTTATATTAATTTAAAAACATAAAAAAAAGAGTGAGTCCTAATCAACCAATATAAAATGACACCACACTGCCTTTATTTATTATATTACTTAGAAGCAGGGCTCTGCTATTGCCTGATTTTTATACTTTTGTTTTTGATAAAATTGAAATATTTCGCTCCTGCCTATAATACCACATTTTTCAAAATACTACTTTACCTGTTTATCACATTCCCCCTATACCAGATGTCCAAAATATGACATTTCACCAAAAAGATCACTTCCTTGAGTAATCTTCAATTTTGTAATGTGGTTCAACAAGAATCGGGTAGTATATAGTATGATTGGTTTTTTGGAGTCTTTTTTTGTATTTTTTATTTCAACTCCAAATTTGTTACTTTTACGGGTATCCCGTGAAACCATATCGAAAATACAAACTGAGATATGGATGCACAGAAAAACCAGAAAAAGAGACCAGCGCTGGGAATCGAACCCAGGTCCTCAGCAATCCGTGCTGCGTGCTATAACCCCTACACCACCGCTGGACAGGAATCTAGACACAAATTTTTCCTATGCATACATATCTCAGGTTGCTTATTTCTACCTCGCTACTTATGCAGCAGCACTAGCGACATCTAGGTTCCGCTCTCATCGAGAGACGACACACTCTTTCGGAACCAACCGCTCACCCAGACAAGAGATGTCGCTACTAAGCAATCAAATTATGATTGGTTCTTTGGAGTCTTTTTTGTATTTTTTATTTCAACTCCAAATTTGTTACTTTTACGGGTATCCCGTGAAACCATATCGAAAATACAAACTGAGACATGGATGCACAGAAAAACCAGAGAAAGAGACCAGCGCTGGGAATCGAACCCAGGTCCTCAGCAATCCGTGCTGCGTGCTATAACCCCTACACCACCGCTGGACAGGAATCTAGACACGAATTTTTCCTATGCATACATATCTCAGGTTGCTTATTTCTACTATGCTACTTATGCAGCAGCACTAGCGACATCTATGTTCCGCTCTCATCGAGAGACGTCACACTCTTTCGGAACCAACCGCTCACCCAGACAAGAGATGTCGCTACTAAGCAATCAAATTATGATAACAATGGGTTATGTGTGTTCGTTTGTATGTTCGTTCAGCATACAGAAACGGCCCAATAAACCATTGAGTAGCGAAGAATAGCCTGCTATTTGTACCCTAGATAGTGTGCAATTCCTGCAGAAATATGAAAAAGCTGCAGACTATAGATAGTAGGCTATTAACCCTTTCAGCCCAGCTGATGGAGAACTAGTGTTGTACGATAAGCTCTCAGATCCGGTAGCACAGTGTTTTTCAACCTTTTTCATGACACAATCCCTTTAGTATGAAGAAATATTTCCCGACCCCCCTACCCCTTGTTTTTTTTCAATGATGAGTTAAAGGTAACATTTTCTTAATATATATTTTTGAACTTTTTTTTTTTTACTGAAGTAGTTTTCCCAGCAATAATAGGGGCTCGGCGACCCGGATAAAGAGGCTTCGCGACCCCCTGGGGGGTCAGGTCAGGCACAGGTTGAAAAACAACTGCCAATCAAGTATACTCGTTTGCAAATTTTCAAATTTTTGTCACTACATCCTGGATTAGGGCAATCGTCAATTACTTCCGTACCTGGACACATTGCGTCGCGTACCTACTCAAGGGCCTCCAGTCATACCTAGTTGCTATAGTATCATTTCGACAATATTAGCTACATAACGAGTTATCTCATCAACCGGCTCTGCAATAGTAATTTGTGTCTTAGGGCGGTAAATAAGGAATTACGAACGAGAGTCTATTAGAAGCCAGAAGTTGAAGACTGAGGGCTTTAATAAGTCGATGTTCGTAATTTGTTCCGCCCGTGCGGCATATATAGTTTTTCATCACATTTGCGAGTAAAAATGTATATTTGTCAAAGAAAAACTAATATTTTTACAAAAATTGCCAATACCGCTGGCTGCGCTCTTGGCAGCGCAAGCACCCCGCCGCCCTCTCAGTCCGCAGCTGTGCCTGGAGTGCGTGCGTGAGGTCCTCCTGCAGGTCGTGCAGCGCAGCGCGCGCAGCAGTATCAGTATGGGCAATGACTCATTTACCGACTTTGGGTTTCATGAAAAGAACAAAGGTCGAGTGTTTTATTTGGGGGGTTGCAACCACGTAGCCTGCATGTTACGACACTGTTTATGAGCAAGTGTGATGAAAAGTGTTTACCTGGCCGCGTTTAGTCGCCTTTCGGACGTATGAGGATCATTTCTGTGAATGAATTAACTCGCCCACATGACTGAGGAGCTGATATCATTTCAATGAACCTGGCAAACTGGGTAGATTTTGTGTACAGCTTTGCCGAAACGAAAGGGTTAAAACAACTCCCCATGTTTGATTGACTTTTAACTGCTTGAATAAAAAATAACACAATTGCAATTCGCAATTCAAACAATAGTAGATTGTACAAAAAGCATAAAACAAGCTATTTTACAGGAGTCCATATTGACTCGCATAAAATCGATCCTCCGATTTTTTTTCCTGCTACCGATTTGTAGCCAGAATCATCACTCTTCCGAATTTTTAACTTCATAATTTTATTTGTCATAAATTTGTACTACTATCAACTGAGGTCATAATTGTCACTTATCAGAATATCGTAATTCATAACGTTGTCACTAAGATATGTTTGTACTCATAACGCTGGTTTTCATATTTCTGTCATTCATAATCATCAAATTCAATAAACTTGTTAATCATAACATTTAAACATCGATACAGTTTTTTTTACGTTTATTTAACGTTAATACGATGTTGGAACTGGAGTGAAAGTTTTTATATATTATTATCAATATGGAGGAGAAATAAACAAATATAAATAGGCCCAGATGATGATATTGATGAGATTATTTACTTAAATTGTGATTATCCTACTTTACTGGTGGCAGTTTGGTTCTGTAGTGGTCGCAGTTCTAACCTAACCTAACCTATATTAATGGCAGTAGTTTGGTTCTGTAGGGGTTGCAGTTCTAACCTAACCTAACCACTTTACTGGTAGCAGTATGGTTTTGAGGGGGTTGCAGTTTTAACTTAACCTAACCTACATTTCTGACATCTACGAAAACTTATAAGACGATTGAGGGTAAAATTCATATAAAATTGATTTGGTGACGCATTGTTGTTTCTTTGTTACTTACATCTATTGTGGTTAAATAATGTCTGCAGTAATAACATCTAACAGATGGTAATTGCTTCGCCCATTGATAGCGTTGTTATCGAAATACTTATTTTATCACATTTTTTTTTTCACTAAACGAAAGCAACACAGGCCATAAACTGTATGACAGTGAAGTTTATAGCTACAAATAAGTCTGCTTTAAAAATATATGATAATGAAGGTTAATGAGCACAAAACAATATGCTTAAAAAAAGTATGACAAAAAAAAGGAATACAAGAGATATTTATGACAACTGCCATTATGGTTTTAAATGTTTCGGAGTTATGATCGGTAGTAATAGTGACTAAGTATTAATAGTGAGTATTATGACAGAAAATTGTATGACAAACATTTTCGGAGTTCCAATAATCGGGGTTGAAAAATTATGCCAACTTTGGCGCACCCATTTTACAGGTATGGCGAGGGTGGATGGACACCTTGAGGGGAAAATGATTTTAACATTCGAGATTCACACTGCTTTTCACTAATTGAGAGGAAATGAAATATTAACAGTGGAAACAAATTTTCTCTTACTATGTTCCTTTTATTTTTCATGCATTGCTATATAATCATTAATTTTTAGTTTTCTTGATTTATTATTTTAATAATTTTTATTTTATGTAAAACCAAAAAAGTTTTACATCAAATAAAAATTATTAAAAAAATATATAGAAACTCTTTTGTTTGTGGCTGTTGACACCTGATTACCTTGGTCTTAGACGAAGATTTTACTTTATGCACTAGAGCATAAAAAGTCATTTTATGTTGCCTAGATTCAGCATAAATAACAACTTTACGAGCATGAGAGGAAGAAGTTTATACATATCCACCCCAAAAAATAATTTAATGAAATAGTGTTTTATTTATAAGAAGTAGCATTTTAAAGAAGCTAGAGGATGGCAGTATTGTTTGTTACATACACATCGGAACATACACAGGTACAGGTTTTTTGAGGGAAATGTGTGTATTTAATATCGGCTAAAAATCATTTAACAAAAGACTAGGTCTATGTCAGAAATTAATAATTACGACTCTTTTTTTGATGATGTAAAACCCCTTATAACATCGAAATATTGGGAATGTTAGTGAAATATGTACCACTTGATATGCTTAATTTCCAGAAGTACATTAACCTTGACAACCAAAAGTTACCAAACAACAGTAACTTACCTAACAAAAGTCCGTCCATATCAAAAATACAATGTGTTACATTTTTTGTCTTGATCGTGGATATGAATCGCTTCCCGAAAGTATTGAAGATTGATTTAGTACAATTCAACATTGTTAAGGCGGCTTGTTATGGTTATGTAAATCTATTACTTAATAGGTTAATCTTTAAGAAAATATCTAAATAATCACAAACTATTATTTGAGTAGCAACATTATTCAAATGTCATGGGCAAACAGATCAAAGAGTATAAGAAAACAGACATTTGAGCTTGTACTATTATCTATTCTGTGACTTGTTAAGTTTAGTACCTTTGTGTGTTAAAATAGTTTTTTGGAAATTTACTGCTGTAACATGGGTGAAACAATCAAAAGTGGTGTGCGACAGATATCTTTTATATTAATTGTGGTTCTTAAGATTCACTTTTTCTCAAAAATATTCGTATTAACCTTTTTTTACCAATAGGCATGCGATATACAGAGAAGTATAAAGTAGGCACGATTCTTATGCCTATTCGTCACTTGTACGGCAGAGCAGAGAAGCTTCTGTACTTGTACTATTACTTATTCTGTGGTGATACCATCTGCAATTTTTTTGACTGACGCGTTTTTGCAAGTTCATCTTTCATTAGCCAGACTATGTTCAAGAGTAAACCGAACCGTTTTTTTTATAATTATTTAATGTGGTCACGTCATGGTCACGTTGATAACATAATGAGTCAAGATACCGGATTTGTGCTTTATTTAATCTGAAATACCCTCTTTAATTTAAAACACTACTTTTTTTACTGTCCAAAGAAATGTAAATACCGGAAAGTCCTGTTGCGACACGGCAAATTTGACGACTTATTCAGCCAAAATCCTACTAAAAGTGGTTATAATTTCAATCCTCGCAACATTATCACGTGTGAATTACATGCACGGTACGTATACATGACGTAATTTCTTGTTTTTTTTTTTCTATAAATAAAAATAAATCGTAAAATGTGTTGCTAAGCGCACAACTCGGGAACGGCTGGAGCGATTTCGCTAATTTTTTATTTGTTGTGTTCGTTATTGTCAGGAGATGGTTTTTATGGAAGAGAATTTAGAAAAATTACAACGGGGACGAAGCCCCGGGAAACAGCTAGTACATAATACATAACAAACTAACTTGTCAGTTTTTATGGGCGTGTACGTGAAATATCAGGTCGGTATTATCTGTGCCGGTAAATAGTGTAACCCGCAGGGCTACTACGAAAGTCGAAGTTCGTGTCGTGCGGTCCTTCTCGCTTTTGTATTAAACGGTATAAGTGTCAGAGGGACCGCACGACACGAACTTCGAGTTTCGTAGTAGCCCTGCTGGCCAAGCTAGGTCTGCAATGGAATAATTTGGCAACACTGTATTTTAACGTCAAATCACGTACATAATATGCGTTACATTTGGCAGTGTTACCATATTATTCTCTGCAGTTAGCTTGGCTCGGCTGCACGAAACTCGAAGTTCGTGTCGTGCGGTTCCTCTGGTACTTACACTATTTAATACGAGAGCGAGAGAGACGGCACGATACGAACTTCGAATTTCGAGTTTCGTAGTAGCCCTGCTGGTATATATGTCCCCGCCATAAGGGCGGAAACATACGCAGAAACGCGACGCCACGCCACGTCGTCGCTTACGGTACGGACGGTAAGATACGAACTTCGATTTTCGAATTTCCTAGTAGTCTTATTGATTATAAATACAAATATAATGGCTACGAATAAATAACAAGTCTTAGGGGCTGTTTCACCATCTACTGATTAGTGTTAACTGACGGTTAAATGTGATGCCGTCCGTAAAGACTTATTATTTATTCGTAGTATAATGGCACTGATAATCTAGTATTGCGGGACTACTACGAAATTCTAAAATCGGTTCGTCTCGTTCCGTCTCTCTTATCTAACATACTATTTAATACGAGAGTGAGGGACGGCATATTACGAATTTCATTTTTCGGATTTCGGAGTAGGCCCTCTGACACGCGTTGGATAGAGAGCGTGTGTTGTGCAAGCGTGTCGTGGCGTTGGGGTTTAAATAGTGTGTTGGCACCTTAAGGCTTAGATTAGTACTTTCTACGGTAAAGGCCTTATCGTGATATTTATTTTTTTCTCATGCCCGTTGTTGTACCCACGTGTTATTCTATTATTTCTTATCTCTAATTCTGATACTGTGTGTGTAGTGTGTAGTATGACAACTATGACAAGCCTCTATATCCTTTGCTTTGCCTATACTGCAGTTCAATGCAAACAGTTGGCAGCCTTGATCAACTAGCTGAATGATTCTCATCCCGGATTGGTTGGACTGATGGACTAATCTACATCATTGTCTGTCATTACATTGCAGTCGGACTGCGGCCATCATGGATCGCAGTTGATTGTGAAATTATTTATTAGTGAGCACGCGCTTACGTTTTTGTTTATAGTAAAAAATACGTTTAAAAACGATTTATAAAACGTTAATCCTAACACATTATTTATCATTAATGTTTATAAATTAAATTATGAATAATGGCTGTTAGAGAGTGTTATTGTGTTGAACTGTCGCCCAGAAAAAAATCGATTCAAGGATTGAGAATGAGCCGAATGTTGTTTGTTCTGATACTCGCCAGTTATATGGCGAGTAATTGTGTCGCAGATACGGAAGTATCATGCGCAAATGTACGAAGTTTCTTTGAAAAGAAAGGAATGTTGTCGGCGGTCGACATGCAGGAACAGCCTAACTCAGGTGAGTGCATTGATTGCGTGCCGCTGCAAACAGCGCTCGGCGCGCCCGTTGAATTCATATTCGTACGATAATGAAGATAACGATTCTACACATAGATTACTTGGACTACTTGGTCCTTATACGTGTAATACATGTAATGTCACAGGCTGATGGAAATTAGCCTTTACATGCGTTTTTATTAAATTTAATAAGTAGTACTGGTGGACAATAATTATTGCCTACAGATACGTCTTTTTCTGAATTATCGAGGATCAACATTATTTTGGGACAAATTCGCGGAAGTGATATAATAGGTAAATATATCATGCACACACGCAGTAGTATTGGCAGAATATAATTAAAAGATAAAACACAATAAATTTAACATAGTATCAAGAGACATGAGCAAAAGAAAACACGATAGTAATTTTTTTACTTGACTGACATTGTCATCAATATTTGAAAATACCAGACAATATTACTTTTTAATAATTTTTTTTCAAATACTTAACATTCTCTTTTGTCTCTTATGCTCTCACACCCATTGCATTTGCACACCATCCAAACTTCCCTTTCACCAAAGGTTTGGTTAGTGCAACAGCCACCATACAACTTGTCTCAATGTAATTAACAGCTATCTGTTTATTTACAATTGCTTCCCTTACAAAGTGGTAGCTTCTATATGCTTAGTAACTTGGTGATGTACTGGGTTTTGCGCAATGGCTATTGCCGACTGACTATCACTGAGGATATTCACACATGTTTCCTCTGATACTGTCAAATCTGCTGTAAATCTCCTTAGAAATACAGCCTCTCTTGCAGCTTCCGACATAGCCATGCATTCTGCTTCTGCAGTTGATAAAGCGATGGTCTTCTGCTTACTGCTTTGCCAACATATAGCTCCTCCTTGAGCTAAGAAGACATAACCAGTCCAAGACTTCCTATCGTCTTCCTTGCCACCATGACTAGCATCAACATACCCTTGAAACATTCTAGACGTTATGTTTCGAGAATATACTATTCCATAGCTTTTGGTTCCTTTCAAATACCGTAGCACTCTTTTGGTTGCTGTCCAAATTTCTTCCGTGTAACAGTTGTTAAACTGACTCAAGAAGCTTACCGTGTGCATAATATCGAGTCTAGTGCACACTGCAAGGTACATCAGGGATCCAATCAAATTTTGATATGGAATTCTTTTGTCTGGTTCCAGTCCATTCTCCAATTTCTCTAGGTGAGAACCAGGGACTGCCGGTGTGGCAACTGTTTTACAATTCTCCATTTGAAAAGTCCTAAGGAGTTTCTCTATATACCGTTCTTGGTAAATTTTAATCTCATCCTTCGTTTGAGTCATCTGCATTCCTAATATAAGGTCTGCCTTACCAAGATCCTTCATCTCAAATTTTGACATAAGGTGCTTCACAATCTTAAGCTCGTTTTATTATTCCAAAAGATTAGTAGATCATCTACATAAACTGCTATTATTGTGACCTTAGACTGTTTAGACCTTATGTAGATGGCTCGTTTTTAGACTGTCTAAATTGAAGTTTCTTCAACTCACAATCTAATTTGCTGTTCCATGCTTGTGGACCTTGTTTCAGCCCATAGAGAGAACTTCTTGAACTGTAGTTGGTTCCTTCTCTGATTCAGTTGCATTGTATAAGATGTGGTCTGGAAACTGCTTAGATTTTCTTTCTCTTAAAGGATACCTTCTTTCAGTTTAAGGTTCTTCATTTTCTTCTTCATCAGCTGATATGAAGTTATCTATTTCAGATTCATAGTCAAATCTTTCAAGTGGTTGACACTGAACTTGATCATTTGACTCAAGAGTGACTTCTTCTTCGTTTTCAATTTGAGGCAGCTGAGGTTCTTCCCTCATTTCAATCTCCACTCGACCTCGAGACCACCTGATTGAACTTCCTCCCTCGTGTGATTCTCCACGTGAGGTGACTGGGCTTCTTCCTGTCTGGGTAGTGGTTGAACCTCATGCTCCTCGTGTTGAATAGTGACAGGCACTTCTTCCGTGACTGATACTTGTTTCTCGGATTAGTATTTTTGCCCTTCAAAAAATACCACATCTTTGGCTTTAAACACCTGACCAGTTATTGGGTTTAATAGTCTATAAGCTTTGGCATTGTCCCAAAAACCTGTGTGCACTAACTCCTTGCTTTTTGGATCCCATTTGGTCCGCTTTTGATCTGGGATGTGCATAAAAGCTCTGCATCCGAAAACTTTGATATTCTTCAGGTCACATTTCTTTCCTGTCCATGGTTTTTCTGGGGTTTTATCTCTGACTGCAATAGTCGGTGATCTATTCTTCAGATAGACTGCATTATGGACGGCTTCTGCTCAAAAATGCTTTTCTAGTCCTGATTCTTGAAGCATCAATCTGCTCTTCTCACAGATTGTATGATTAGCTCGTTCTGCGACTCCATTTTGTTCCGGTGTGTATTCCACTGTAACTTGGTGCTGAATACCATTTTCTTTCAGGAAATAATCCATTTGTTATGCATGCCTTTATTTTCTTCCCCGTTTAGGTCTCAACAAGTGCTTTGAATTCTTTAAACTTTCGAAAAACTTCACTTTTTTGTTTTAAAAAATATACAAATGTTTTTCGCGTAAAATCGTCAATAAACGTAAGAAAATATTGACATTTTGTTGGAATATTTGAAGGAAAGAGCTGGAAGAGTATTAAATAAATTATTTGTAAAATAAGAGTTGGCAAAAGATGTTCATTGACAAGAGTGTTTATTCCAAGTAACTAGGCAATACATAATCAAAAAAATATATATAAGCAAGTCTGCACAACAGAGGTTACTAATCTACAACAGCCGCCCTTTATCGAAGTTGTGCAAGACAAACACACTAACAGAAAAACAAAAAATAATAAAATTAAGTTTCTAGACCTAAGCTAATTGTACATCGTTTGTGTACTATAGGCCCTAGTGGCTTTGTTAGCACATCAGCAGGCATATCACTAGTTTTCACATATTCTAACATTATTACATTATCGGATACTTTTTCCCTAATAAAGTGAAAACGGGTATCAATATGCTTCGTCCTGCTGTGGTGCACGGGATTTCGAACGAGATTAATGGCACTCTGACTGTCAGAAGCTAAGTTAACTGATGAAAGTTTACCTGTTATCTCTTAGATAAATCGACGCAAGTAACACGCTTCCTTCGTGGCAGATGCTAGTGCCATATACTCTGCTTCCGCCGAGGATAAGGCAACAGTAGGTTGCTTTTTGGACTCCCAGGATACAAGACTTCCACTCAACTCGAAGGCGTACCCAGTGTATGGCCTTCTAAATATCGTGCAGTTTGCCCAGTCAGCGTCACAATAGCCTTTTAAGGGGTTTCCGCTTCTCCTGTAAACCAGGGTTACTCAAAGTGGGGTACGCGAACCCCTAGGGGTTCGCTATTCGACGGTAGGGGGTTCGCGACAAGGTTTACGTGACTCCAAAAACCACCAGGCTGCAAGACTAGCAAGATGATTAAGATTGGTTTTTGGAGTCTTATTTATTTTTTTATTTCAACTCCATATTTATTACTTATTTGTTTGTTATTTGTTGTTGTTTGTTACAGTTTGTATTTTCGTTGGCAAGATGATTCTTTCCTATATTTGTTACCTTTTATTGAAATAAATAATATACATTATATTAAGATGATGATTGAAATAAAAATAACCTTAGTTTCTCCAACAGTCAAATTTATTATTTTTTTTAGGGGGGGGTGTGAGGTAGGTGTTCGCTATCGTCTAGATACTTTAACAGAGGTACGTGGAGCCATACTGCAGAACCCTTTTAGCAGCATTCCAGTGTTCCTTCGTATAACACGTATTATACTGACTTAAGTAGCTCGTGGCGTAGGCGATATCGGGCCTAGAGTTTACCGAAAGGTACATTAGTCCTCCTCCTATTAAATTCTGATAAGGATAAAACTCACCAACTTGTCCTTCGGTTCTCCTTTCCATATTCTTTTTAACTAACGGAGTATCCACTGTCTTACAGTCTTTCTTATTAAACTTATCCAGTAACGATAAAACATAATTTCTCTGATTTATTTTTATACTCTCGGAATCGTATTCAATTTGTAAACCTAAATAACATTTTAATATTCCAAGATGTTTCAGAGAAAAATATTTCGACAAATCTTTTTTGACAATGTCAAATGTCAATTCGGATTTATAGAAGACGATTATATCATCGACAAATATTCCTAATATAACGAGTTCTTCACCAAAAAGTTTCGTATATACGCAAGGCTCAGAAGGAGTTCCTGTAAAACCTATTTTTATAAGCGTTTCGTTTAACTTTTTGTTCCAAGCTCTCGGTGCCTGTTTAAGGCCGTACAAGGATTTCCGCAACAAACAAACCTTGTTTTCCTTGCCTTTTGCTATGAAGCCAAGGGGTTGCTCCATAAAAACTTCTTCTTCTAAGTTTCATCGGAGACTATGGCCTTCACGCGACCCCATAAATGAAAGTCGAATGGCGTTATATCAGGGGAACTAAAATAATTTCCTTGCTCACCCGCGACCTTACGATAGCTAAGCTTATGCAAAATATGCGTGTTCATGCAGTTCCTCCACCTCCACACTGTAAGAACACACACAAATCACACAAACCTATTTATCACCACCACCACACTACACTGACGCGTTTCGAACTCAACCAGAGCTCATCTTCAGAGTGACACAACCATTCATTGAAATGGACCTCCGCAAAGTAACGCCTCATTCAATAAATTATTATATTAGGGGACCTAGCAGGCCACTGTACTGGAGCTCCACGGCCGATCCAACGCCGTCCGTACTGTTCATCCAAATGCCTCCTGACGTTTATTTGGAAATGATCCTGCGCACTGTCATGCTGGTAGTACATATTCCATAATATACAGATATAATAATATACAGATAAAATTATGTACAGAAATAATATAATTTAAAAATTATAATAAAATAAATTTAAAAAAATCAAAAAACCCGACTGCCAAAACTAAAAGGAGGAAAATAAGCCTAGTGGTCTAGAACTCTGTTAAGTAGCTAATTTAAAGATCGACAACAGTTGGGTGGGACCCATTTAAATCGACGCTCAAAAATTCTTAGTAATGGGTCCCGACTGTTGTTGATCTTTAAATTAGCTACTTAACAGAGTTCTAGTCTAGACCACTAGGCTTATTTTCTTCCTATTAATTTTGGCAGTCGGATTTTTTGTTTTTTTAATTTATTTTGTTATAATTTTTAAATTAAATTATTTCTGTACAAAAAATAATGATATCCCATCAAAACATAAATGTGAAATGAGAGCCAAGTTCAATATATGCCTTGATTGTTGACTTTTAATTACAAAAGAAGTGAGATTTAAAAGGGCGCCATGTGCCAAGGTGCCAAGTTCAATGCCGTTGATTTGCTGCTTAAACTAACATCAGCCAGCATGCATACTTGATAAAATGGTTTTGGAACCCTTTTTGAGGTCCCGTCGCCAAAAAGTTGTATGTCCTTAATCGCAGATTTCGCAGTGCTGAGTAAGAACTCTTTACTTCTGTTGCTTGTAAATATAAAATTTTTGTCATCTCTTCCATCTTTTAAACGACTCGCACTTGCCCGGTTTTTTTTTAAATGTAACGCAACTTCTCCAAAAATAGGCACTAATAACTCTTAGAAAAATCGATAGTTCATTCGATAAATGGTACATCTCTAAAACTGTCAAACTCGGAACGTCACAGAACTCATCATAGGTGAAAAATATTATAATTCTATAAAATAAACAATTTACACAATTATTTAATGATACTATGATTGTTAAAAACAGTGGTGGGTTCATTGAGATTCGAATATGATCGGGATTGGCGTTCAAATGTAAGTAACTACGGAGTAATCGTGAAAAATTACTTTGTTTAAATGATTGCTGAATTCCATTGGATTCGAATTATATACATGCATCACAGGTCAAACCGAGAACCTACTTTTTTTAAGGACTGTTAAAAATAGAAATCATTAGAAATAAGTTTTGTTAACATTTTCTTTTTTTCACCTGAAACCTGCAACGTTTAAAACGAACAACTTTCTCTAACATCCGAACGTTGTGTTGTCTTGTGAGTCAACCCTTTACCAGGCCCCTGAAAACAAGCGTGTCTTCATACGTACTTTAAATACTGTTACAACCGTATTGTACGCCTTGTAATAAAAATATTTACGAAAGTCGGAGATGTTCCTTTAAACCAGAAATAAAAATGTGGGTTACGGTTATCCCATCGCCTGTCTAAGTATTTAACTGTCATACTCGATTTTGTCTTATTATATTCTGGATCAGGCGAAGGGACATATTCCTCCCACATCTTATATCGGTTATCATAGTCAAGGTTTAACTCCAAATCTATTACGAAACATTATATCAATAACTGAAAACATTATTTTATGACCTTCATTAACGGCACGCTTCAAAATTCAATAATGTATCTTTGGCAGCCGTTTAAATCCAATTACCGGGCCATGGGAAGAATCGTTCCCGCACAGTTAAACTCTAATAAGGCCATGGGATAATGTCAACCCACATCCTAATTCTGGTCATACACAATAATGCATGAATATTTAGCAATGTTTACGATTACATTACCTTTCAACACTCAAAATCTATAAAATATCAAAAAATTGTTCGACCTATGTACTTCTGTTTCATAGAAATTAAGAAAAGTGTTCGAATTTCGCCGTATTTTAATGAAATTAGAGTTCAAGTGAATCAAAACGGCTGCCAAAGATATATTACGCAATTTAGAAGCGTGTTGTGAATGAAAATCATAAAATACTATTTTCAGGGATTGACAAAATGTTTTGTAGGAGGTTTGGAGTTAAAACCTGACTACGGTAACCGATATAAGACGTGGGAGGAATATATCCCTTCGCCTGGTAAAGGGTTAACGAAAGTTTCTAAATAAGCTTATAAAATATTTATTCCGAAAAAAAATGGCATTTGTTTAGTTCACTGTTTTCTTTTTCAGGATGTATAGTTTAGTCTGAGGTCCGATATTTGGTAAAAGGTACATAGGAAAGCACCCAGTGGGTGGACTGGTTGACAGACCGACAGAGCAAACAGGCAGAGGTCGTCGACCTTGGTTGCATTGCAACGACGCGCACCGATTTATTTATCAATTATCATACTTCACTTTACTCAGGGAGTTTTTTAAGATTGGTTTAAGAAATGCATATGTGCCGAAGAAAGACCAGGTACCAAAACCTTAAATTATATTGAAAATATTTCAATCCTATCCTTTTTTTTGGCCGACTGCACTTTTTAGGGTTCTAGAGCCGAAATGGCAAAACGGAACCCTTATAATTTCGCCAAGTCCGTCTGTCTGTCTGTCCGTCCGTCCGTCCGTCCGTGTGTCACAAGCATTTTACTCGAAAAGTACAAGATGTATAACAATTAAATTTGGAGTACAGATGTCTTGTCAAAGCCGCTATTTAGTTTTGTAGTTAAATTTGAAAAATAAATATTTATAGGGGGGGCTTACACGTAACAGAACGTGGCACATAGTTCGACAGCCCTTTTGAAAAGATAGTAAGGTTTCTCAAAAACTTTTTTGATTAAATTAAGATTTCCGGAAATAATCGCTCCCAGAGTAGCAAAAATTGTGTCCCTCCCCCTCTATCTTGTAAACCGTTTGTCCAAAAATATGCACAAATATATAAAGGTAACGCTTAATAAATACTTTTAACGAAAACTGGTTTCAACATGATCGGATATACCGTTTTTGAGTTATTGCCGAAAAACTGCGCTTCTCAACAAAAGGACGTAAGTGCCGTGAAGATACGCTCTTTTTCTGGTAATAGATTTTAAGACTGTAGTAAGTGTTTTAATTGTGTTATAACGCACATAATATTACTTGTTTTTTTCGTAATGGCTACGGAACCCTATCTTGGGCGTGTCCGACTCGCGCTTCCATCCCTATCATTTCGCCATGTCCTTTCGTCCGTCTGCGGCTAAGCTTAGGCACCGCTGAACCGATTTTGATGAAATTTGGTACAGAGATAGAATAGACCTTGGGAAAGAACATAGGCTATCTTTTATTGCGAAAAAGAGGCTTTAAGGGGTTGAAATAGGGGATGAAAGGTTATATGGTGGAAGTTCGTCACTGTCGAAGATAAAACCATGAAACTTGCCATTTAAGCACTTAATAAGAAATAAGTCGGAATTTGTTTGAGCTTTTTTGAAAATTCGACCTGTGAGGGGATGAAATAGGGGATGAAAGTTTATATGGATGGTCGTCACGTCATTATCGAAGATAAATCGATGAATCTTTATTAAACTTGCCATTTCGGCACGTGATTAAGAGATAAATAGATATTTATTCGCGTGTTTTTTAAAATTCTTCCTGTGAGGGGGTGAAATAGGGGATGAAAGTTTATATATGGAGGTTCGTCATTCTCGAAGATAAGTCGATGGTACTTTATGAAACTTGGCATTTGGGTACGTGATGAGAGTTAAATAGATATTTATTCGCGCGTTTAATAAAATTCTTCCTGTGTGGGGGTAAAACAGGGGATGAAAGTTTATATGAAGGTCATCATTATCGAAGATAAATCGATGGTTCTTTATGAAACTTGGCATTTGGACACTTATAAAAAACAAATAGATATCTGTTCAAGCGTTTTTAAAAAAATTACCTGCTAGGGGATGAAATAGGGGATGAAAATTTATATGGAACGTCGTCATTATCACAGATAAATCGATGAAACTTTGTCTAGGTATTCGATAAGAACTAAAAAAAAAAACGGTTAAATTCGGCTCGGGCTCGCGCATCAAGGGTTCCGTACGTAGGTATTTATGAATATCCAGTGTTAGCAGAGAATGTTCTAAGCTCATAAGCAAAATGCTCGCAATGTGGGCTCATTATAGATGGCTTATTGACATAGATAGTCAGACAGGAAAAATTATGATTTTCAGATTTTTCTTATTTATTTTGCAAAAAGGGGAAAACATTTGCTATAAGAACTACCTTTATACAAAATTCCAAGTTTCTAGGACAGCTGGAGGTACCCTATAACTTTTTCTGTTAAGGCGTTTTGAATGGAAACACCTTTTTGATGACTGCAGCTCTTGATTGCGTTGACTTAGAAGTTAGATTTTTTCACAGCTTCCGGGACTATTGACCTTAGTTTAGGGTTTTAATTTCAACTCGATACATACTCCGCGCGTTGCGTTGAGCGTTGGCAGGCCTCCCACCAGGTGGACTGACGACATCGTAAGAGTAGCGGGAAACCGGTGGATGCAAGTGGCGAGTTGTCGTTCATTGTGGCGTTCTAACGGGGAGGCCTTTGTCCAGCAGTGGACGGCCTCGGGCTGATGATGATGATGATGGTGATGACATACTCCGCGCGTTTACGGGATTTCATACTTGAAAATATGGGGATGAAAGTTCGTAAGGAATTCCAAACAAATTTACTATGTATATTCATCGGAAATATGTGTAGCTATGCTTAGTAAGAATGCCGTCTTAATGATAATCCTACCCTCCTAACTTACAATAAAGGACGTAAGAGTTCACTATGAAGAATTAGTCCTTTTGTGCTGGTGGGGTACACGTCATATTGCTAAAATGTGGCTATCCGCAATATATTTATGTTTTAACAAAGAATGGAAGAACAAAAAAAAATAGTTTAGATATAAAGCAATGTATTAAAATAGGTCATTTTCAGTAAACCGTAAAAGTTTCTTCGGCTATTATTGGCAGAATAGGTACCCTAAATAAATTAAATACTTTCCAAAGTTACTATTCCACGCGGACGAAGTCGCGGACAAAAGCTAGTATATATATATATACACACTTTCAACACTTACATATACACCTACCTTATACACTAAAGATAACGTCATAATGATAAAAAATTCAATAAATAAAACAATAATCTTCTATCTATATTATTAATTTCGCCAAAGGGTACGGTAAACTCGAACGAAATGCACATCAAATTGAAGAGCGTAAAAAATTAGTCAATCCGAGTCGACAACTTGTAGGCGGAAAATTCGGATTATCGAGTATTTTCAATATAAACTTGAATAAATCAAAGAGAATATAACCACTACGTTTTAAGAGGCGGGACTCCCATACTAGCGAATGGAATAGAGTTTGAATTGAGTTTGCATGGCAAACCATTACCAACATGTACGCCGAAGAAGGAGTCACAGGTTTGCATTTCGTTCTCCATTGTGACCTCTTAAAGGCCCCACATACGGTACAATTCGTCGATTTTCATCAGATCGATCGTACAGATGAATCGTACCGTATATGGGTTGATTATGAGACAGAGACATCATAGTTATTTGGGCAAATAAGATTTAAGAGAAATATCTACGTGAAATACCGATACATAGGTTAGCTGTGAAAGTACGTTTGTGATAATATTAAGGCTGGGAATATACGTCAGATTTTTCGATAAGTACGACAGTCTTTACACTGGGTAAAAATTTTTTTCAGACATTATTATGAGTCTACATTTTACCCGAGCGAAGCCGGGTTTTCATCTAGTGTATAGTATTAGTATTACATTGAAATAAATTCTTGAACCACCTAACACACACACATAACAATCCTTCTTTCTTACTATACAGCCTTCTACAATCACCCAGAGCAGCTAGTCTAGCTAGACAGTGTTGTGAAAATACGTCGAAATTCTTTCAGAAAATGTTAATGTGAAGCTGAGTTTAGACTTGCAAAAAAAAATCGTGCAAGTTGCATTATATTGCTGCGCTGGAATTTATTGTCCAGTACGAAAATAAAGTGTGAGTGTTATTTGATCATTTGATTGTTATTTATCATTGTGGAAGCCTATTTATTGGCACAAGGTTTAATTGTCGAGCCGGACATTCCACCGGGCGTGGGCCGCGCGGGCGCCACGCTGCAGGTGCCGACCGGCTGTCGCGGACCGGTCCTCGCAGTCTGAGCCTGTTTCCCCAAAAAAATATGCATTCAACGATTTTGATGTGCTTCGCAAACAAGTTTTAATTAGACCTTTAGGTTTTTAAATAGCGCAAGTACGGGGTTCATGAGCCATTTCTTTTCTTACGTGCCATGACTGTAAATCAAAGAATAGAATCCTGCCAGCAAGTCCAGTTGGCAAAATAAGTATATATCTTTCCCCTAGGTTACGACTCGGCCACGACTCGACTACGTACGACCGGCGATGCAGCGAGCATTTCCTCTGTTCATTATGTGTACTGCCACTGCGTGGCAAGCGTCAAGGCCTGCATAAGGCACTTGTTCCCACCGCCGAGGATGAACAAGAAGCGAGTAGAGCTAGAAACTAGATACGGGCTTAGCTAGTACTATCGGATGGTCTTTCGAGATCTTGAATTTCTGGTGGTTGATTGCTTTTTTTTAACAGTTAATACTATTTATTTTGTTTAGGATTGTGTTTCGTCAACAGTTTTTGGCATTGGTCAAGCCGTTATTTTAGCCGAATGGAAATCTGAACTACAGAGCCACCTTCTGCCTCCGACAACAATTTAGGAAAGCAGTTCTCAGCTATCATTTTAATGTTAGTCACTGCCTTTATACATTTTTCATAGATCGCGTTTCCCATATGTACCCCTTTGAAGTTTGGTCACACAAAGTTCTGTGGACCAATCAGGTTTATTAATTATTTGAGTGAGTGTAACTTGTGCAACTATGGTTCAAAGCTCTACACGGATGAGTCAGAGCGAGTTATGACGTGGCGAAAACAAAACGAGTTTAAATTGATTCCGTGCATTCCGATGCTTCTTGGATTCTTCAGGGCTAAGAATGCCAGCCCGCGAGGTCGTATAATGATTATAATCTCGATTTAGTGCTCGATTCGTCATCGTCTGATTTCGTTAATGGAATAAGAAAAAGCGTGTGAATTGGTTAGGTGTAAGGTAGCGTTTTATTACTCTTTTTCTTGTTCCTATTATTAGCTCGATTAACCCTCATTTATTTATTTAATTTATAATTATCATTCATATTTTGTTTTACATAAAAAAGTAGCATAGTTATTATCGATTTATGTAATTCTTGACTTGCCTGTATTTTTTTCGTTTCTTATATTATGTAATGACTAGTATTTGGCGTAAGCTTACCTAGGTATATCCTTAAGTCTCGCAAGGGAAGTGAAATGTATGGGCAAAAATATAAACGTCATTTTGGTAAGGTCCTGGAGTGAGAAGGGTGCAGGACGCAGTCGCATGGGAACGGAATGCGGTCCGACGACCAAACCGACTGCCGAGGGACAGCCGGCACGCGGGAGGGAGGAGGTTGCAAGCGAGCGAGGCTCTGGCCAGGCTGCGGAGCCGGCCTATAAACTGCGACGGAGTGGTTAGCGCGCCCCGTAATTATGCCGTGAGAGTGCACGGACGATCACCCCGATTCTATATGGGCACTGCGCGTGGTTGCGTAAAATTTAAAAAAATGCTTTCTTTTTCATGGCAATTCGTGCAGATAAAAATACATATAAAAATATTTACAGTGCAGTAGCTTGGAAAGTGCCTTCTTTCTTACATGGGTCAACATGTCCATAGAAAGCTCGTCATTGACCCAAGACAAGATGCATGCGGTAAATGTGCAAAAAAGATGTAGTACATCTTTTTCTTCCAACTGTGATTTAATTTCATCATAACCGCACTAAACACCCGGCACAAAGCGGGAGTTTTCTGCTCTAGAGCAGAAAAAATGCATAAAAATGAAAATCCTTAATTGCATTGTTTTAGTTTTTTTTTTATTGCACCGCCAAAGAGGTAACACAAGTATTTTTCCCATAAAATGAGGGCTATCGCGTATGAATTCGCCACTAGAGGCGCTAGTGTAGCGTGAGGTCTCCGAAATGTCAAATCTCATAGTTTTTGGGTGAGCTCCGCGGGTTTATTTATAATTAGAATTTTATTGTGAATATTTTGCATTACCTGAAATTAATTATGGCAATTATGCGTTACGGGGCAATGAATGTCTGTGTTTTGAGACAGTTTTGTCTTTCGGAAACTTTTGTCCTCCCTTTTTTTCCGAACAAAACGGGACTAAGCAACACTGTTGTGGCTGGATATTTTTATGGTACGGTTTTAAGGTGTTTTAAATATGATTTTAATCTAAACTTTGTTTTAACGCCCGTAATAACAGACTCTGAAAGCCACACTTAAAAACCTCACGCAACAGTGCGCCATCTAGTGAGACAAAAAACGATAGCCCTCATTAGCCTGCATAGTGTAAATAAAAATCAAGTGTTATCGAGTCGCCTAGCAACGGTTAGCTATGTCGTTCGAATATTTTTCTTTAAGTTTGCGATTTTAATGATGTCTTATAAAAGCTTCTCACACTGATTGTGTTGTTTATTCGTTTTTGTGCAAAATTAATAAAGCAATTTATGAACCACAAACCTCAATGAAGCCAACTTTGATAAAGCGCTCGCCAAATCCACACCTTACTATACCTACCTATGTTTACCTATTGTTTTTTACACAAATAAAACATTCTAAGTATTTAACACTATTTACAATGTTTATAATAGATACAGTTTAAAATGTATTCACACTAGTCGAGCTTCTTATTATTTAATTAGGTACACAAAGGTAGGTTTCAGAAGCAAACAGCCAGAACCAAAGAGGAGGAGAATTCAAATTGTTTTTTATTCGAAATACTTGCACAAAAACGTGCTTACATTTTGGCGATATTTTTAGAAGCTTCTTTAGCTTGCCCTGTTTGTTTATTTATTTATTTATTGTTTGTTTGGGTCAAATCTTGGAGGCTAAATTTGACCCACTTCCAGTGGTCCGATCGACTTAAAGTTTGGCTGCCAATAATAAGAAGCTCGAAGAATATAATAAGAATATATTAAATAATAAGAAGCTCGACTAGTGTGAATACATTTTAAACTGTATCTATTATAAACATTGTAAATAGTGTTAAATACTTAGAATGTTTTTTTTGTGTAACAAACAATAGGTAAACATAGGTAGGTATAGTAAGGTGTGGATTTGGCGAGCGCTTTATCAAAGTTGGCTTCATTGAGGTTTGTGGTTCATAAATTGCTTTATTAATTTTGCACAAAAACGAATAAACCACACAATCAGTGTGACAAGCTTTTATAAGACATCATTAAAATCGCAAACATAAAGAAAAATATTCAAACGACATAGCTAACCGTTTGACGTCGACGTCATGCGCCCGCTCTCGAAGCTCACTGGATCCAGTGAATACCTGTTTTCATATATTAAGAAAATCCCCCAGACTGTTCATTTGCTTTGAGTTTGGTGCGCGATGAATTTGCAAATAAAAATTACGTAGGCATATAAAAGGACGGCTTTCGTCAACATCAAAAGGGAGAACCTTCTGTACTTTTTGCAGGTGGTAGGACCTTGTGCAAGGTCCGCCCGGATTGCTACCACCATCTTGCTCGCTAATCCTGCCGTGAAATAGCAGTGCTTGCACTGTTGTGTTTCGGCGTGGAGAGTAAGACAGCCGGTGAAATTACTGGCACTTGAGGTAGAGATGGGTAAATTCGGATCTGAAGATTCAAAAGAGTCAGATCCTCAAGCGGATCCGAATCCCTTAAT
Source organism: Choristoneura fumiferana (assembly GCF_025370935.1). NCBI lineage: Eukaryota > Metazoa > Arthropoda > Insecta > Lepidoptera > Tortricidae > Choristoneura > Choristoneura fumiferana. The sequence continues at coordinate 21,400,499 of NC_133472.1, read as the reverse complement.
GACTCCTTTCAAATCTTATCGACTCTGGAGTTACTAACTCCGACCAAGTCCGGCCGGATCGAGCGGCTTTTGATCGACGTCACAATCACTCGCTCCGCTTTCACTCTTGGCTCGGATCGGATCGGATCGGATCTTATTACGTTTGGTCGGGTGCTGAGTAAGCCGGTACCTACGTCGGTACTCGGACGGACTACTCGCTCGGTTATATTGGAAAGAAATGAGATACAATTAAAACACAATATAATATGACCGGAGCGGGCGCCGCTTATTTTAACACTGTTTTCAAGCTTCAAAGAATCAAACAGAAAACTAGTAGGTTCTTAAAGTAGCTCATAGATCTTTAAAAAATACACAATTTAGAATTTTTCAACATTAAAAGGACGAAACGAATCGGTACTTCAGTTCAGTACCTTGACCTTGGTACCTACCGAACCGAGCCGGGCCGCATCGGCCATAGATAAATTAATAATCGCTCGAAAGAACCGGAGTCAATAAAGGAGTCGGATTCAATAAGCGGATTCGGTACCGACACCGGAGCTGGATCTAGTGAGTCAGATCACTTCGCGGAGTTGAGATTACCCATGTCTAAAGTTATCCCATCTTAGGCCTCTAGGTTGGCAACGCATCTGCAATCCCCCTGGTATTGCAGGTGTCTATGGGCGGTGGTAATCTCTTAACATCAGGAATCAGTCGAATAAAAAAAAACGTACTATTACTTATTCTGTGGTAGTACATACGTTTTACTAAGTAAATCATTGGTTTGTTACAATTACAAAGTACAGGTTGTTATAGCTCAATAACATGCGTTTTCTCAGAGATAAAACCAAGCTGGATCAATTGCAGTGGCGTAGCTACCAGAGGGCTAGACGGGGCAGTGCCCCGGGGCCCCCAAGCTTAGGGGGCCCCTCGGACTCAGGAAATTTGGAGTACTTCAAACTCGGAACACGACGCACACAGAACAAACGATTTTAAATAGTTTAGTTGGGGCCCTATTTTATTTTTTGCCCCAGGGCCTTTGGTTACTTAGCTACGCCACTGATCAGTTAACCCCTACATACTAAATTTCATCGAAATCATTACAGCTGTTTCCGAGCTTATATACAAGAATTGCTCATTTAAAGGTAGGCATATATATGATTATATCACTTGGCGCAACTACAGTATTCACACTGTATTGTATTGAAGCTATGCTCCTTATGCAGGTAAACGCTATTAATATCATCTTGAGTCTAAACTATTGGCAAGTAATAAAACATCTCCACTATTCTCCACTATTGGTAAAATTTTAATGACCACTGCATCTAGCTGACGATCTATTTGACGACTGGGATGGCGTGGCGATAAACTGGCATCTCACGCAGTTATGAATGAACGAACGTGTTCCCCGGCCACCCGTCCTCGGCAGGGCTTAGAATAAGGCCGCCCTGCCCCGCGCTCCGCCATGCGCGGGGGCCATACTGCTTTAGGAATTCGAAAAACTCCGGTGGGCGATGCCGATGTGCTTGCGCGTAAAAAAGTCGAACCGACGAGTACAATAGCGCCTGGCAAGTCGTTCCCAGGTGCAAGCTGGAAAGAGATAAGAAATAAACTACTGAAACTTGTATTATTAATGCAAGGAAACGTAGTTACGCTATGCCTTGTTAAAATAACAGAATAATGAGACTTTTGTTTGGTTAACATGACAAAGACAACTGGTCGAGGAATGTGGTTCATCTTGCCGGGTCGCTTGCGCTCCGGTCGAATTGTTGATCGAAAATCCTAGTTTTCTATTCGATCTGGCTATTACCAATCGAGTCATTTGTAATACACCTGTATTAAGCTCAGGTTACGTATTGATTAGCCGAGAAAAAGCTTAGTAACGAATGAAGCAACTACGTAATAGCGTAACTACGTAAAATACATCCAAAAGTTATGGTTGTATCTATTTTTGAGCTTAATTGCGAATGTATATAGGTACCAATAAAAGGTGCACTACCTACACTTACTGAAATCAACAAACATAAATCCAACATCTTATTACATTTTTGTCACGTAGAGTTGTATTAAGTATAGATAGGTACGTATTTAATTTAGGTACTTTGCTGTATTAAATAAAGCCTTAATTTAACTCGGAATCCTAAAACATTTTTTAAACCTATCAGATCAGTACTTGTTCCGTCCGACGAGTGACGAATCGTACTGTGATGCTCACCAGACCAAAGATTTTAGGTACCTACGAGTGTTTTTTGTTTAAACTTCAATCGGGTTGGGTACGCGATTTTATACGTAAATTTAATTCTGTATAGGTAAACATCAAATTAAATTAAATATGTATATAATGGAATGTTGCAATGATTTTCAGTCTTCTTAAGGTCCACCTGGAGGCTTTTTAATCTAGGTTTAAGTGGTCTTAAGTCCTGTCAGATCCATACAAGGACTGTCAGTTTGTCGAGATTTAAAAAAGCCTACAAGACGACCTTACTGTTATAATCCCTTTAGCGGTGCTATTTTAAATGTATAGGTATGTACTGATAAAATGCTTTAATTAAATGTCATGTGTGCCTTGCTAAACTTCTTTTCGGCCGATGGGCCGGTCACTTAATAATCAGTCCTCTGCAGGTATACCTAGTTTTATTTATTATATAAGTATTATAACTATAGAAAAAGCGATATTTATTGATAAGCGCGGCTGTTGTATGTGCAGGAGACCCAGTTGGTGCATCTGGTTTGATGAGATATATAAAATACATATGCCTAAAATAAAAGAACGACCAGAAAATATAGAAATTCTATTTTAGCTGTCTTGCATAAAGATAAGAAAAAAAGAGTGAATTCGGGTGTGGCAATATCTTTCAGAGAGGGAGGAGACCCGGCTGCACCGGCAAACTGGCAATAAAAACCTACCTGCCTGATGTAGATGTTATCTTGGTCGGTCAAAGACGCCGGCCGCCTCCGAGACGAGGTATCGTTAGCGCTAATGTGAACTTCTTTTTCTCATGCACAAGGATCATTCTATCTTAACGTTTGATGTGCTAACAAACACGTAACGGCGTGGAATTACAACACTTTTGTTAGATTGTAAGCTTTTGTCATCGTTACAAGTATACATTAGTCATAAGTACGCACATTAGAGACCCGAGAAAACAGATACGATGTTTTGGGGACGGTGGGTACGTGGGTACCTATAGGTAGAGTCATTCACGATGACGCGTGCCGTGGCTCTTATTACAATGTCTAATTTTGACAAAATCACGCGTCTTCGTGGATGGCACTAGGTATTATCTACTTAATTTACCATTAATTTTGTTAAAAGTATTTGAGCTATTTGAGATTTTTACAATGCAAACTGCTTTACTCGTGTACACGTGATAATTTCGAAGAAATTTAAGTAGATATAAAAAAACCGGGGAAATTATGGAGAAATAACTCGCGGATACCTCGCGGAAACCAGGGCATTATCAGATAATTTAACTATGCGGTTATTATGGAACAAATAAGATGTACATAATAAAAAAATATTATTATTTGTTAAAAATAATAAAATAAATAAATAAATATCACGGGACAATTCACACCAATTGACCTAGTCCCAAAGTAAGCTTAGCAAAGCTTGTGTTATGGGTACTAAGCAACGGATAAATATAATTATATAGATAGATACATACTTAAATACATAGTAAACACCCAAGACCCGAGAACAAACATTCGTATTTTTCATACTAATATCTGCCCCGACACGGGAATCGAACCCGGGACATCAAGCTTCGTAGTCAGGTTCTCTAACCACTAGGCCATCTGGTTGTCGTTATATTTCTCTTGTTCGGATATACACAATCGACGAGGCGCCAAAGAAGTAGTGATGCGCTGACACAGTGGTATTTTTGATTCCAGTTAACTTTAAGGGAACGTTCAACCGGTCAAATTAAGTTATGTATAACATTGTAGGTAAAAGGTTCTTAATTTATGGCAGCGAACCTACTGTGTTAAAAATAAAGTTGTGTTTAATACTTGTGATGTATACATATCATTTAATAATATTGTAAGGGCCTGTTTCACCACTTGTCGACTAACTTTAAGTGACGGATATCAGTGATGTCGTCTCTGTTTGTTTTGTCCGAATAAACAAAGATAGCATTGCTTTTATCTGACACTTAAAGTTAGTCGACAAGTCGTGAAACAGGCCCTAAATCTGTTAAAAAAAATACCTCGTTGAGTTTCTTGCCGGATTCTTCTTAGCAGAGGTTTTTCCGAACCGGTGGTAGATTTTTTTTGACATTCATAAGTTCAAGTTATAGCCTAAATTGAATAAAGATATTTTGACTTTGACTTGACTTTGACTTTGATGTAACTAGCTTTTACCCGCGGCTTCACTCGTATTAAATTTGGGGTAACATACATTTACTTTCTGCGATCCTTTTTTCGTGTTTTGATTGATTTTTCGGAGGATTACATGGAAATAAAAATACAGACTGACGTTGTTTTAGACAGATGGTGCAAATTTAGGAATTTTGAAACCCAGTTTCGCTGATTCAGGGGTGTAATTTTAGAAAACGTTAAAGTACTACGCGTTTCTGTACCCGCGACTTCATACACGATATAGGATTATATCCCGATAAATTGTAAAGTTCCCGCGGGACATGAATTATTGTTATGATCTTTTTTTATTTTCTTAATTGTTGACGAGAGACACATTGTAGCTTTCTATTATTAAAAGAATTTAGAAAATCTGGCCCGAAATGAATTCATTTATTTTTATTCTGCGGAAAGTTTGCATTTTGTTTTAAAGTAATTTTGTCAATCAGGTGTAGTGTATCTTTCTATTAATAAAAGAATTATTTAAATCAGCTTAGTAGTTTCAGAGATTACCCCCAACACACAAAGACACAAAGAAAGTTGAGATATTTTCCTATTCCATGGAATTTTCTAAAAATCTGTATTATTTTAGGTCCATCTATGCCAAATTTCACACTGCTAGCATGCTGAAACGGTTGAAGAAATCAGTTTTGCCAAGAAATTATTAACTCTAAGGACGAGATCATAAACTGCATAAAACATCCAAAATTTCTTGACGTCAGGAAAAAGTCACGAAATTTTGTGAGGAAAAAATCGTATTTTTGCAACTACATCGAAACTTTCTATTGGATCCAACAACAAAGATTATCTGACTTTTTATCACTTTTACCATAAGGTTTTGTATTTATATTTAAACACAATATTACTTACTTATTTTTTGTGCTGAAATAGCGTCAGGAAATATATATTTTTATTTTTATAAGTGGATAACTGAAAATGGACAACAGTCAGTCAGTTTCTTCCTTTATATATATTTACTATTTTAAAGTTTATAACTAAGGTGTAAAACAACTTAAATATGTGTGATATTCGAGGTCAAACAAAACTTAATATTGTACGTAATTTTTTTTGCCGTTTTTTGCTCGATATTAATAACCGCAACAGGGGTAGACGCTTGAAATATTCTCAGAATATTTGTTGTATATTCAGGTATATTCACTTTGAAAGTAAATTATTAAATTAAAATAAAATAAATATTTAAGGGGGCCTCCCATACAGCAAACGTGTTTTTTTTTTGCCGCTTTTTAATGTCTAATGTATACGGTACGGAAGCCTACGTAAGCGAGTCCGACTCGCACTTGGCCAGTTTTTTGAAAATTATGCCCGTTCAAACCTACGGGCATGGGCTGCCGGCACGGAGACCTTTTTACTCAACTGTCCAAAGAAGGGTTATTTTTAACCCCGACGCAAAAAGAGGGGTGTTATAAGTTTGACCGCTATGCGTGCGTGCGTGCGTGTGCGCGTGTGTGTGTGTGTGTGTGTGTGTGTGTCTGTGTGTCTGTCTGTCTGTCTGTGTAACGTGCCTTGAGACTTTTTGTACTTATTTTTGCTGCTAATATTATATCGGTTTAACAAAATACGTAATTTCCAATCATATTTATTGTTGGATTTTAAATGATAATTATTTAAAATCCAATTTCTTGATGTGACTTAAAAAAATCTTATTTTATATTTTTCCTAATAGAAATTAGACGTATGACGAGTACGAAATAATCACTTAAGTGTGTTTTTTTTTAATTTCCTGTGGGATATATTGGTGGATTCAGCTGAATTATTCAAACATTTTGACAGTAAATTTACTGTTTTAATTTTTGCTAAAAAAGTTACCTATTAAAGTACATCTTTTTTTATCATCTTCCGGAACCAAATTTTGGTGGATTCGAAAATATAGGTTCTGAAAATTACACATAAAAGCCGTATACCAAAAATTAGCCTTATATCGAATTATTTCCAAAAAAAACTGTAGAATGACCAGGCTACTAGTCATTTATATTTCTCTAATTGTTATTTCTGTTCGGCAAACTAACATTACGAAATTAATTTTAAAGATGTTGAGAAGTCGGATGATGTCAGAATCAGTACGAACTGTAGAATCTATTCTAATGTAGCCAGATCTGTGTAGTGTAGTGTACTACATGATATTTCATATCGCTTGCCTAGCCTTGCCGACCTACATAGACATGCTATTTTTAGATAGTTTGGTGTAGGGATGAATCAAACAAAATAAAATTGTGACTTTATCTTACTGCTTCTTTTATTCATCATCATCATCATTATTACTTAGTTTTAAAGTATCAATACAGGAATGTGTCAAATACCACTGTTTACTTCACTCCTATCGTTTCATCCCTAGTTCGGTGAGCTTTGCTGGGTATTAAAAGATTATACTGCATATTGTGTATTAAGTTTCGCCTTACGAGTACTATACAGGCAGTTAGGTTAGTTAACATTTAATTTGTGTTTATTAGTCACAAGTCACAATTACTAAATTCCTACTCAGTATCCACGAAGTATACCAATTAGGGTTGTAACGGAACATCGCCTCCACCTCCGTTACTGCGGAAGTTCCGCAAGAAATCGTATCTTCGCCTCCGCCTCCGCAATTTTTTTTGCGGACTTTTAACGGAGGTTTATTTCTCATTTTATTATCTTGGCGCGCAGCGGGACCGCGGTCGGGGTGGGGGCGGGCGTATGTCAAATAACACACGACAGGAATCAACCTGTCTCGTTGCTTGGACGTAAGAAATTGTAATGTTAATGTTTGATTGAACCGCGATTTTTTAAGTGATTTTGTACAAAGTAGTTGTTTATTTTAGTCACATGCACGATGACACCGAAAACAAGAGAGATTTAGCAGTTTTTTTAGAAATTTTTGAGTTGTATAAAGCATAAACTACTATTTTTTCCACATCCACTTTCACCTCCGCATCCGCCTGCGTTAACCTCCGCATCCGCGGAGGCGAAACTCGTCGCCTCCGCATCCGCCTCCGCCTCCGCTAAGAAGGGCTCCGTTACAACCTTAATACCAATAAAGAGAACGTAAAACGGATAATCTGCAATTTCCAAGCCAACGTTATTGCCATTTTCAAACGTTTTCCGTCAAAAATGGGACAGTTACAAAGAAAGAAGTCCTTATTGAATTTATATCGTCTCTTTACGTCGCACTCTGTAATAATTTGCTTGTAAATATCTATCTATTATCTAAGTATATGTATGTATAGGTGTACCAGTACCAGAATCTGACTCTGATGGCATTTTTAAAAGTAAAAAATATGTGATTTTCATATAGCAACTGTCAACTGACAAGATGTGTCAAATCGTTTGTTTACCGTTGCTTACATTTTGTAATTCGGCTTCAACGATTATTATCTGGTGAAAATGTCGAGAAAACCGCTTAGATCTCAAGCGAGGAAAATTGCATACAATGTGTCTAATACAATACGCGAAGAAGGAGGGGTAAATCAAACACAATCTTTGATTTTAAAGCGTGTCGTAGAGTTGACTGGTAAGTTGAAACGAACTGTTTTGATACTTTTAGGTTTAGGTATATTTTGTCTTACATAAATGCTACTTATTACAGGGGTTCCCAGCACTACCATACGCCGAATTATAACTAAGGGCACCGCTAATGATTTTTGGGATAATTTTCTAGTTCTGTCTGGATGATATTTCAAGTCAAAGTCAAAGTCAAAAGTCAAAATATCTTTATTCAATTTAAGCTATAACAAGCACTTATGAATGTCAAAAAAAATGTACCACCGGTTCGGAAAAACCTCTGCTGAGAAGAATCCGACAAGAAACTCAACGAGGCATATATATTTTTTTAAACAGATTTACAATATTATTAAATGATATGTATACATCACAAGTATTTAACACAACTTCATTTTTGACACAGTAGGTTCGCTATTTGAAGGGATCGCTAATGCGGATCGGAATTATTTCCAAATATCCCTGTCCATGATATAATCATTAACTTTATAATACGCCTTTGATATTAATGTCTTCTTGACAATAGATCTGAATTTTGTACCCGTTTCATTTTTAATATTTTTTGGAATTTTATTATAAAAACGTATGCAATTTCCCAGAAAAGACTTTTTGGTTTTAGCCAGTCTGTAAGATGGAACTTTAAGCTTCCCTGTGTTTCTAGTAGCCTTTGGCTTATCGACGTTAGTGGGAAAATCACATAATATATGTTCTTCCTTACATACATGATTATTTCAAAAACATAAAGCGACGGCAGGGTTAGGATACCTGTTTCCTTAAAAAAAGATCTCAAAGATTCACGCGTCTTCAAATTATTAATTGCTCTCTTTTGTAAGATAAAAATTGACTCAATGTCTGCAGCAATCCCCATAAAATAAGGCCGTACGAAATAATGCTATTAAAGTAAGCAAAATACACCAACCGTGCCGTCGCCACATCGGTTAGCTGCCGTATTTTCCGAACTGCAAAAGCAGCAGAGCTCAATCTACCCGCGATTGCTGTGACGTGAGGTCCCCACTGTAGTTTAGAATCGAGCGTTATTCCTAAAAATACTGTTGATTTTACAAATTCAATAGTTTGACCATTTAACTTTATATTAGAAACTGAATTCGAGTTAGATGAATTTGGGCTCAATGAAGTCGGTATCTTTTCTACTAACCTTGAACAGTAAAGACGTGTCGTCAGCAAACATAACTATATCCGACTTTTGGCTTACCATATAAGTAAGGTCATTTACATAAATAAGATACAGGAATGGGGCAAGAATGGATCCTTGAGGCACTCCCATTTCGACCACAGATCCCTCCGATACCGTTCCGTTAATCGCTACCTTTTGCTGTCTTTATGTGAGGTAAGATTTAATGAGTTCTAAGTACTCATTATGTATAAATTTGTGAGAAAGAATGGTGTGTTTATTATTTTATTTGTGAGCAATAATGAAATACCACAGAATAGAAAAAAAAGTAAGAATTTTAGTGTTGCCATTAATGAAATTTTCATGAATTTCCAAAAAAATAATTCATGCTCCGATAACATTACGAGTATGTATGTAGTTTCCATACTGTTTAGTCTGGCTATACATATACTGTTTTAGCGCTCAAACTGTACAATTTAAATATATACCTACTCCTCATCCCAAAATTCGAAACACCACGCTATTTCATGATAGATATTCTAATATCCTCACGAAAATCACACAGCTACACGTAGCGTTACGCGGCGCGACTAGTTCGAGCGAGACTGCTAGCGTGCATGCCGGACGGTGCTCATAGCCCTACTAAGTTAACCCACGCCGGCGTGGGGTGTTTTGATACTTACAGAATCGCACCTATATCGCGGAGTGCGCCGCGCCTGCTAATACCTTACCCCAGCAATATACAACCATTTCATAATTAGCCTAACCCAATCCAACCTACTCGATTCGATAGAACTAGACTTAAGGGCTTCATTATGTAACGATTGTATTAATTAAAGAATATATACACACTATAAATAAAAAGATAAATATAAATACAGATACTCACTTTAAACTGCTACGGACGATAGGGGTTCAAATACCGGTAGAGATATATTTGTGTGATGAGCACAGATTTATGCTACCAAATCATGGATGTTTTTAAGTTCATATTTCTTGACATATTTCTATATAATTATACAAGGTGTTAATTATATACCTACTGCTGACGTGTATATCGTTTTTTATTTGGATAAGGATTAATACAAAGGTACGGATAACATGGTCTGATTTTAGTCGGCATATCAGCCAACTTTTAAAATAAAAAAAGTAGTTTTAGTGACATAACTACAATAGTTGGACATAAGGTATCCCGAGGTTTTTTGTAGATACTGATATATTCTTTAATATTGTAGAACATTTTTTTGTTCTATCATCAATAGTTTCCACAGCGCATTTGATGAAACATGTTTTATGGCAACTTTTTTACACTTTGAGGTACATTATTGAAGTTTTAGTACGGAACCTAAATTTTTTCTGGTAATAATTATTATAGTCTATGCCCCTTTGGAATAATTTAGCATTCTAATAGTGAAAGAGTTGTTAAAATCGGTCCAGTAGTTTTTGAGTTAATTCGTAACAAACATCCAGAAATCAAAAAAAAATCCTCTTTATAATATTAGTATAGATAATACAATAATTAATTAAGTCAAGTGTGCATGAGTCCGATTAACGTCCAGCAACATCGAGGTATGAATATAAATATATATCCTGTATGTATGTATTCGTATGTTTTGCATGGCCAAAATATTAAAATTAAATCCTATGTCGCTGGACAACCATGATACTGCTCAATGAATACTACAGTTAATTGTGTTAGCACAAGTGTATTTGTCGGGTCCATTCCGCTTACACAGTTGGTGAACTACTTTTGTTGCATTAGAGCTTAACCATAGGTATATTTCATAATTCATAATATAGGTAGGTACTCGTACTAATTATGTTATTTATTATTTTCCTAAGTATAGAATTGTTATAATACTCCTTCCTACTAATATTATAAATGCAAAAGTTGGAAGTACGTGTGCGTGCGTGCGTGCGTGCGTGCGTGCGTGCGTGTTGGTGTGTGTGTGTTTGTGTGTGTGTGTGTGTGGTGGAACTGTGGACACTGGACGGATGTCGATGAAATCTGGTATGGAGATAGCAGGATCTCTAGAATAACAAATAGGCCACTTTTTATCTCGATATTTTCACGGGGTTGGGATAAAATCTCGAAATCTCAAAAATTAGGTATTCTTCGGACCATAATATAATAACATAAAAGCTTTGTGTTGTTTTGACTCTTATTGTTTCCGTTTTGATGAATATATAAAGAGATAAAACAACGAACATAAAGACAAATAAAAATATCTACGCATGCTGCTTAGCAAATCGATTCGTTCAAACTTTTTCGATGCTCTAATAATAGGTACGTATTATAATTATTAAAGTTAAAATACATATTGAAATACCAAAAATTGAAAAATACTTATAATGATTAAAATAAATAATAATCAAAATTCATAAAGCACGTTTTTAATATTGGACGAAATATATACAATTAAATGTATATGTTCAGAATATAAACAATCAGAATATATAATATTTGCAAGAAATAACAATTAAAATTCCTATTGTACGTTTTTCATACTGGTCAAAATACATACGATATATAATGCCAATGTTCATGTTCATCATAATCTCCAGTCTTTTTACGTCGTATTTACATGTTAAATTCTGAAAAATTAAGGACTACAAGACAATGTTGACGTAGTCTATTCAGCGTAGTTAAGGCGCTTCGCGCCTGGACGAAACTAACCTAACCTATAAGATACCGACTGATCGGAGGCTGTGTTGCTAACAAGACCTTGCATTTTAAACTAAACTCTGATCATTAATTGAATAGAAACTTTAGGCGCGACGACGAAAGTAGCGAGGAGATTTGAGCGAGCGAAGCGAGCGTGCCGCGGCAGCCGCCGGCGTGTGCCAGAATTGTAATATATGCATTTTTCTTTGTGAAATTTCAGTGTCTATTATGTATTTCAACCATTATAGAAAACAAACATACCTTATAGATATTGATTGATATTTCATTTAACTATTTTTTTTATAATTTTATGTATTTTGAACGTGTACATTATCAAAATATGCATTTTGTGCCATTTGACTAAGAACCATTATGCATTGTAACTATTACATATTTTGACCACTATGCATTTCAAGCTTATGCGTTTAGAACTTATTTCTAATAACTTTATATATTTTGATGCATTATATTTTATAATTTTCGGTATTTCAACTGTATGTATTTCAACTGATATGTATTTTAAATGTATACGTTAGAGGTATAATACGTACCCGGTGAATATATCAACGTATATTTTTATGTTCCTAGTAAGTAGCATGCAAAATTTAAAATGTGAATATCTCGGTTTTTAGCCATCTAATACTTTCAGCGCGAAATAAGTTTAATCCTTAAATAAGATAATACCTGAGCCATTCATCACACATGAATTTTATGATTGTTTGGTACAAAAGACTTAAAAACTTTTTTGGGAGTATTTAATTAAAATATTTGTATATCCAATGTCGACTGCCCTTAAAACGCAATGCGTTTACAGCATTTCCCTTCTATTTGTGGTGGGATATTGACCGCGGCGGTGTGCACCTTTATTTACTTTTACACTGCTAGATCATGTCGGCTTCAGCTAAAGATAGCGCTGTGTTATTACTACGAGTACGCGGCGCGGCGAGTGTTAAACTGGTGTTTGCATATAGAGCTAAGCATTAGCTGAAAGTAACAGAAGGAACTTCATTTATTATCGTGATCATATAGACGACTGTAATTATTAGGAAATATTTTAAATACTTGGTAGTTTTAGGGTCTCCCCAAACCTATCGACGTGGAATCGGCTATAACCAATCATAAAACTTTATGTCCACGCAATGACAGCGAAAAAGACGTCGATCGGCTCTGCCGACGCGAAACGACGTCTACTGACAGTACTGACGGAAGACGTCTTTTTTGCTCTTATTGCGTGGACATAAAGCGTTTTTTGATCGGTTAAAGCCGATTCCTCGTCGTTAGATGTGGGGAAACCATAAACCCTTATACTGTGATATTTTCGCTGATGAAATAGGAAAAGTAGATTTATAACCAAGGGCGGAAAGTGACCCATTTCACCCGAGATTTCGTTCGTGCGCCAATAGTTCGAGGGGAAATGGGTCATTTCACCCGAGTTAGACACTCTACTTTTCATTTCGACTGTGAGGAAAGTAAAATACTACAAAAAAAATTAGAATAATAATAAATTGAATTTATTTATATCCCACCTCCAACAATACCTTTTCGACTGGCCACTTGCCACGGCCGACTATAAAAAAAATCGAGTTGGTCACGACCAAGGAGCTTATATACAAAACTAGAGGTTGAACGCCGAACAAAGAAGTTTTACCTTTATTACTTATTTATATATTACATCTCTTTCTTTCACATTTCACGAATGACTTCCATCTCTTTCTTAACCTAACTAAAGAAAGATATGGAATATGATCGTGACGTAATAAAGATTAAATTTCTTGTTTCAAACGGATGTTCGGCGTTCAACCTCCAATGTTGTATATAAGCTCCTTGGTCACGACGTGCATCTAGATGGCCATCCCGAAACGTAAAAAAAAAGTGTCATTGACGTGACTCAATTATCTTCAACTCCGTGGCTAATCGAAAAAAAAAAATACTCTCCGCCTTGAAAACGCAATTTTTCACCCAGCTATCTATCTACCCATGAAAATTGAGCATATAGGTAGAGGCGATAGAGCATACCGTAGGCGACAGGCTAGCAACCTTGCACTATTGTCAGGCGCGGCGCACTCCGCGATATAGGTGCGATTCTGTAAGTATCAATCCGGCGTGGATTAACTCACTAGGGCTATGAGCACCGCCAAGCATGCACGCTCGCAGTCTTGGTCGAACTAGTCGCGCCGCGTAACGCTACGTCACAGGCTACGTGTAGCTGTGTGATTTTCGTAAAACTGGTTCACGATGAGAGCATAAAAAATATTAAGGGGCTGTTTCACCATCCATTGATTATTGTTAAGTGACGGTTAAATGTGATGCCACCTCTATTTGTTTTGTTCGAATAGACGGAGACGGCATCGCATTTAACCGTCACTTAACACTAATCAATGGATGCATCACATCCATTAACCGTCGGTTATCGCTAATCAAAGGATGGCGAAACAGCCTCTAAACCTAAAATAAACCTAGCGATTTTATGATTGGTGAGGATATTAGAATATCTATCTTGAAATAGCGTGGTGTTTCGATTTTTGGGATGAGGAGTAGGTACATACATATTTAAATTGTACAGTTTGAGCGCTGAAACAGTATATGTATTATAACCATACTAACCAGCACAGTATAACAAGTATCCGTACAGTAATCCGACGGAGACGTCTAGACTAGACAGAGCAATCGTGCGGGGCGTTGAGGGGTGAGACGCGGGTGGGAGGAGCCCCAGCTGCATACTTCGCCGTTCTTAGTAGCTTGGGACAAGTCATCTAGGGCTATCGCGTTTTTTTAACATTTATATTTATAATAAAATGTATTATTATGGAGCATACGACATGTACTGTGAGTGCGTGCAAATCTTCATCTCGCATGAATAAGGAACTAAGATTTTATCTATTTCTATAATAATATTACTTTATTTTTTATATATTTAAATTCAATAACAGTAACTTTAAATCCGTTAAGTGTAGAAAACCGACAGTATTTGTCGGTTTCTAATCTATGAAAGTATATTTTGTAGAAAAAAAATGATTTTATTTCAAAAATAGTATATATTTTGATACTTCTTACCCCTAGTAAGTATGCCACACCTAATTCATTTTGTTTTATATAATTGCGCAATACCAATATTATGTACCGATTCGTAAAAGACATCTACCTTCCAAATTTTAAATTTGTGACAACCCTTTCTTACTTGCCTAAATACCTATACAGGCTGCGGTATCGCTCAATTTCAAAGGCGTCGGCCTACTTTAGGGAAAACGTGTGATACTGTGATACTGTATTATTTTTTTGGAAATAGATACTTTTTATTAAAATCGGATATTTAAATTCTTTTGTATTTACTTGTAACGTAGTAATTGAATAATTTAATTTGTAAAAATACATTGGAAATACTCGTATACATTTCGGACTTTACGATAAATGACAACTGTTTAAAGCCGGGTGCGTATCATGTGATTAAAGTTCTATGTTTGTCACTCTTTGCTATTATATAAGCAGGACAGCAACATTTCAAACTGTCAATTTGGTTTAGAGTGTAGACCTGCTTTATAACTGCCTTTGTGACGCGAAACTGCAGGGGTCAAATGAAGGTAATTACTTAAATTTTGTTTATTTAATTCAGTTTATCACATTTTTGGAATCTGATTACTGAAAACGCTTCACAAAGCCAATTTTTCTAAATGGTTTTCGATTTATTATACGTTGTCAAAAATTGGGACATCCCAATTGACTCAGCCCCTAAACTAAGCCAAGCTTGTTCTATGGGTACTGTACAGTACATCGGATAGACATACATTTATACTTAAATACATACAAACATCCAAGACTCAAAAGTACCTACTACAAACATTCGTATTCATCATACAAGTATTTGCAAAAAATGTTCGGTTCTGGCACTTCGCCGCGCGCTACCGCGGCACGCTCGCTTCGCTCCCTCGCCTCGCGCGCTGAGGGTCGCAGTTTTTTTTACGGTATAGGGGAAAACGAGCAGGCGGATCGCCTGACACCTGCAACACCAGAAGAGTCACATGTGCGTTGCCAGCCTTTAAGGTAGGAGTTCTACCTAACACTCCTCGCTTTGCTCGTCGTCGTACCTAACCAGACCTATCTTAGTAGAAAAGGTAGAAGCATCGAATTAATTAACACAAATTACAAAGAAGTACATAGTGCCTAACACAAAATTAATAAGATTTTGTATTTGGCACGGTACAACGTAAAATAAGAAATATGTAGTGGTAACACAAGTTATAATGTAACAGACTAACACAGACCAATAATGAAGTAATATAATAAATGTTGGTCTAGTATTTTGTTGGAATGAAACTGAAAAAAAAAATGTTGAATAATACCTAAGTAAAATAAGCTTGCACTAGGTGGACTGACGATATCGTGAGAATTGCGGGTGGATGCAAGTGGCGGGTTGTCGTTCATGGTGTCGTTCTAAGGGGGAGGCCTTTGTTCAGCAGTGGACGTCTTCTGGCTGCTGATGACGATGATGATGAAAATAAGCTTATTAGTTATTATTATATTAGGGCTGATCTTTAGTATGTATATATATATGAATAATAGTTATGAATCAAATTATTTGTTAATGTTTTAACTAAATATATCTAAGGTATGTAAAGTAAGTTCGGGGTAAGTACCGGGGGGGGGGGGTCGTTGCGAGACTTAGATACCTATAGGACTTGTACTACTAACTCTTAGTCTATAAGAATAAATGAATGTGCCTACTAGCAAAACTATGGATTTATTCTGCAATAAAATATTATTATTATTATTGTCTTTAAGGGAGAGATGATTCATCGAATTAATTTATAGAACCGTTGACTTAAAGCCGCTCAGTTCCTTACCAATTTCTTAAGACAGTTATGATTAGATACATGTGGCCCGGAATTTTTATGCAACGTTAATGAAATTCACCATAATATATGTAAGTTTTGGCAATTCCCACGGGAATTTTTGCGAAATAGGTACCGTAAATTCAATTCAATTGCTTGCAGTTGCCTAATGGTTTACGCGTGCATAGCCGTGAGTAAAAGCTAGTCAATCTAATGCTGACAAAGAAGCTGCGTATAGAAATAATTTTGGGGCCCTGTAATGTAAACAAATATAAACCGACGATTGATTCGTTCCAACTGCTTACGATGCGTGTGATCGGACTTTATTTAGTCATGATTTTGTTCCGTGAACTGTACAGTACCTACCCGGCGATAACGTTTGCACATCGGTCTTTGGAAAGAGATAATTGGCTGTTTACGACGATTTCCGAATACTGGCGATATTCCATCAATCATCATAATTACTAAGGGTCGTTTTATATCAAATACATACTTTACTATATGGACTTAATTAATTTACGTCAAATTAATGGCATGTAAAATTCGGATATCTATAGATAGCTGTTGCAACTGCTAGAATAGGATAATCAAAATAATAGACGACCGGATGGCTAAGTGGTTAGAGAACCTGACTATGAAGCTTGAGGTCCTGGGTTCGAATCCCGGCCGGGGCAGATATTTGTGTGAATAACACGAATGTTTGTTCTCGGGTCTTGGATGTTTAATATGTATTTAAGTATGTATTTATCTATATAAGTATGTTTATCCGTTGCCTAGTATCCATAGTACAAGCTTTGCTTAGTTTGGGACTAGGTCAATTGGTGTCAAGTGTCCCATGATATTTATTATTTATTTATTTATTTTATTTAATAAAGAATATTACATACATACAAGATACGCGCGAAAAACAATACCACTCTTTGCAGTCGGGTAAAAAGAGATTATAGTAGATTAAAGGAGCGGCCATACCGCTGCTTAAAAAAACGGTGACGGTACGGAATCGCAGTGACGCATCGTACGCGCACCATTTTTTTTTTGCAAGCTTTCCACACCGCTGCCTCTGCCTTTTCGAAGCCATCGACTTGATATGAAGTCAGAACATTTCGTGCCCCACACTCCACGCCTTGACATCAAGTAAAGAGTTTGGTGAGGTTTTACAAGTTAACTCAAGTACTTTAAGTTTTCTATTTCTTGTAATTTGCATAGTTACATGTTCGATTTACAAAATATATAAAACCGGTTTAGAATGGCGGTAATAAAGTAAACATTAAAGTCGGGTTTAAAATAAAGCCACGAACGCCAATGGCTTGATTTTCAGTCCACTAGTGTTGTGCCCCCTCCCATAGTTAACCACGATACCGGGAGTCGGTTGCTGCTGATGTAGGTATAGTCTAGAGCCTTTGTTTGGTGGCACAATTTGAATGGGATTATCCATTTATCTCTCGTTATTTTTTATAAACATGTACAATAAAAGTGGGGACTACGGACTTATTGTCGCAGGGTTTACGTCAACTGACAGCCATGTTGAACAAACTTCTTTCGCTGATTGGCTTGGATGGACTAACCTACATTTGAAAAAGACTGTCTTATCTGATTTTGATAAAATATTATGATTCTCATCCCAGCCTTTATACGTCCCACTGCTGGGCACAGGCCTCCTCTCAGAACAAGAGAACGCGGGCCCATTGCGGATTGGGAACTTCACACGCACCATTGAATTGCTTCGCAGGTTTGTGCAGGTTTCCTCACGATGTTTTCCTTCACCGCAAAGCTCGTGGTAAATTTCAAATGTAATTCCGCACATTAATTTCGATAAACTCAGAGGTGCGAGCCGGGGTTTGAACCCACGACCCTTTGCTTGAGTAGCGATAGGTCAAACCACTAGGCCACCTCGGCTTCAAATATTATGATTACAACTGTAATTTTCTCAAAAACCACACGGAATTATATTTCACCGATAAAATTGCAACAAACTTAGTTTTTTACCCTTTTATTTTATACGAAAATCTTAAATTCAAATTGTACGTGGCACACATATCTATGTGTGGGACCCGGATAAGAGAAGAAAAGACAAAAATAAGTTTTCCTCTTGGCCCTACTAAAATAATAAGGGCAATTTAGTAACTGGGTAAAAACGTAGTTGCAATGACCGCAAATGAAGTCTATCTAAAACGTCAAAATGTAACTAGTGTTGTACTATGGTAGCCCAGCCCTGGACTTGGACTATAAATTAAGGGTTTTACTTTGAAATCTACACTAATATTATAAATGACAAAGCATGTCTCTGTCTGTCTGTCCGTCTGTAACCTCCTCATGCTTAGAACGTAAAACTGATTTAGATTAATACGATAAGTAGTTAATCTTTTGACCATGATATATTTATCGACATGCATGGACTTTTGGATTCCTTATGTTTGACGGGTTGTTTACGTGCAATTTGTTGCTTGGCGTGGGTGGCACGCTATTGTTTTTTTGACGTGGCTGCGAAGAGGTTAAAATACGCAAACGGTGCGGAATCGCAGTGACGTGCCGTAAACGGCACGAGTTTTGTTCGGTAAAGTCCTGACGTTTACGGCACGTCACTGCGATTCTGTATTTTAAGCAGCGATGTGGAGAGCATGTGATAAAAACGGTGCGCATACGATGCGTCACTGCGATTCCGTACCGTCACCGTTTAAGCCTATAAGCTTAAGACACCTATTTTTTCTGAGTATTTAAAATTTAAAAAAAATCATAATTTAGTTTTTAATGTTTTTAGTGTCGGCAGTACAATAAATCTTGTAAAAATCGTACATCATTCTTCGAATAACATAACCAAAATCGCTCATATCCAAATAAAATAAATTTTTTGTTCTCCCTGTTTACGGAGTAGCAAACTTAACTGGCGTGGAAGGTGTCTCAGTACTGACTTCATTTAATATATTGATCAAAGTTCTTCTTGAAATTCCAGTGGCATTTGTAACTCAGTCTTGAACTATCTTGAAATAATGACTTACATTGTCATCCTCGTCCTTTTTAAATCTGTTGGCTTTCGCAAAAAAATATTTATAAACATTATAATGCCAATAATTTCACGTCTAAAGGTTTCCGGATGTTTCCTAGAAATGCTATAGTACAATTTAAAGTTGAAGGGTTTCAACAGCTCTATATTATATTGTTACGAGCTTACGAGCCAACCCGACCGACGTAGACCGGGAGATGGTGACACAAAATATTAAGTCATTTGTACCAGTATTGCGGTTCTTGAGGGGTCTAGTTACGGAATGACAAAAAAGAAAATGATGGTCATAGCGCTGGTACCGGTGGCTAGGGTTTGCAAACCGGTTAACCGAAAAACCGGTTAACCGAGACTTTTCGACCACGGTTAAAAACCGGTTTTTTATAACTTTCGCCGGTTATTAACCGAATTGTAAATAGTCCTTAAAAAGCTGTAAATTGCCTAAAATAGATACCCCAGAATATTCTTCAGATTATAAAATGACGAATATAGCGTTTAAACGTATTTTTATTTGTAAAAAACAAGAATACATACCTACTCGTATTTCTTCGTGTAGTGGACATGCAAGAAGTTTGTTCATCTTTTTAATTAAATTATTTCACTAACGTACTGATAAAATATACGAGCCACATAAAAAATTTACATTGCTGAAGCTACATTACCGGTCAAAAGTTCAAGTTCACTATGTGAAATTAGGTTTTCTTATTAAATTATATTCAAATACTTTGAATTTTAGACGTTTAATTGGGCCCATGACTACCCAATAACAAAATAAACACTTCTTCGTGGAATTGTTATATTGTAATTCGCACATATGATGCGTTTAAAGGATATTTTTTGTTGGTTTTTTGGAGTCCTCTTGTATTTTTTTATTTCAACTCCAAATTTGTTACTTTTACGGGTATCCCGTGAAACCATATCGAAAATACAAACTGAGACATGGATGCACAGAAAAACTTCTCTCGGAACTCTTTCGGAACCAACCGCTCACCCAGACAAGAGATGAGTGTGACGTCTCTCAATGAGAGCGGAATATAGATGTCTCTAGTGCTGCTGCATAAGTAGCGTAGTAGAAATAAGCAACCTGAGATATGTATGCATAGGAAAAATTCGTGTCTAGATTCCTGTCCAGCGGTGGTGTAGGGGTTATATCACGCAGCACGGATTACTGAGGACCTGGGTTCGATTCCCAGCGCTGGTCTCTTTTTCTGGTTTTTCTGTGCATCCATGTCTCAGTTTGTATTTTCGATATTTTTTGTATTTCCTATGAGATTTAATAAAGTCCGCAATTATTAAAAATGGGTCCTCAAAGCCAATCTGAGTGTCGAAACTCTTGCTGTTATTGTAGTTCTGTCCAACGAAGGGTACAGGACACGAAAACTTGTTGAAAAATTAAGGTTTCCCAAACTGCTGTATTTGATAGATATTGTATAATTTTTAGGTAAAACAAGCTTTAAACTGAAGAAAAGAAAATGTATTCAAAAATAACGTGCTACGCGACAAGCAAAAGAATAATGAGTGACTTTGTCACAACTAGAAGAAACAAAGCTTTATAACTAGGTTTACAAAACACCAAAAAGTTCCAACACTGGCCCTTAAACTAGTTATAAAACTATATTATAAATCAACAAATCCACTTGCATATATAACTAAACACTTTACAAACCACTATCAAATAAACAAAACAATTAACTAAGTAATAAACAATTGACATGCAAACTTGTCATGTTTATCTTTGGTCAGTGGTTTAGTTAACAAGTCAGCCACCATCTGATCAGTAGACAGATAGCTTATGACTACTGTACCCTTATTTACGATTTCTCGTATAAAGTGATGTCGTACATCGATGTGTTTAGTTCTGCTGTGGAACATTGCATTTGAACACAACTTCTGTGCAGATTGACTATCATTATAAATAGAAATTTTAAATTGCTTACCAAGCACTTCAAATAAGAATTGCCGTAGAAACAGGGCCTCCTTACACGTGTCAGACAGCGCCATGTATTCCGCCTCAGTGCTCGAAAGAGCAACAGTCTTCTGTTTTCTGCTCTCCCAAGAGACTACAGAGCTTCCTATTTTAAAAACAAAACCCGTGTAAGAACGACGATCGGTCTCGTTCGCCGCCCAATCAGCATCCGCATATGCGTTGATAGTCAACCCAGTCTTTTGAAAAGTTAAGCAAAAATCAATCGTGCCTTTAAGGTAACGAAGTATCCTTTTTGCTGCCTTCCAGTGTGACTCGTCGTAAGCCTCGTTGAACTGGCTCAGCGAGCTTACAGCGTGAGCGATGTCAGGCCGCGTACATACCGCAATGTACATCAAACAGCCTATTAAGCCACGATAGTCATTAGTACATTTTCCTTGCGTAGACCTCACAAGTTTTATACCAGTTTCCATCGGTGTTCGAGCAGGTTTGCAATCTGACATATTAAACCTGTCAAGAACCTTCTTGATGTAATTGGATTGGTCTAACTTGATTTTCCCATCTTGTCTCCGAAGTCTCATGCCAAGGATATGACTAGCTGGCCCTAAATCTTTTATTTCAAACTCTCTATTGAGTTTTTCTTTAATTTCCGACTTTTGACATCCAGCTGATGAGAACAAAATTATATCATCTACGTACAGGGCGATGATCATCAATGAATTGTTACTCGATTTCACATACACACAAGGTTCAGAATGTACGTGCTTAAACTTCAGAACATTAATTAATACGCCATTTATCTTTTCATACCAAGATTTTGAAGCCTGTTTGAGACCGTATACTGCCTTGTTCAGTTTATATACTTTATCTTCTTTTCCTTTTATTTTAAAGCCTTCTGGCTGTTCCATGTAAACGGTTTCTCGTAGGTCTCCATTTAAAAAGGCTGTTTTAACATCTAAATGTTCAATGTCCATATCGAATTCCGCTGCTAGCGCCAATAATGTACGGATCGTAGAGTACCTGACTACCGGGGAAAACGTCTCTTGGTAATCTACTCCATATTTTTGCGTGTATCCCTTTGCGACTAAGCGAGCTTTATATCTCAGTATTTCACCGTCAAGACCGAGTTTCTTCTTGAAAATCCACTTGCATTTTACCGGTCTTTGCTCGTTTCTTCTGTCGGTCAAGGTCCAGCATTTATTGTCTATGAAAGATTTATACTCATCTTCCATCGCAGCTTTCCAGTTCTCAGCTTCAGCACCAGTCAATGCCTCCTGCACAGTTTCAGGATCCTTTGCTTCACTACGCAAATTGTGAACTAAACAGGACTCCTCTGCAGCTTCCTCATACTCGTCAGTCGAGATTCCAGAGTAGTTTTCTAACGTGGAATCACCTGGGGAGTAAGTTAAATCGGCAGGATCATCTGGAGTATCGCTACTCTCGCTTACAGAATCATCTACTGTGATGTACTAATTCTCTGAGCGTTTGTAGGAATTTCAATAACTTCAGACGTATCAGAGCTCACATTAGATGTTTCCAATTGGACAGAATTATTAAAATTCTCAACACGACGTTCAACATTGTTACACGTCAATTCATGTGTACAATGTAAACCAGGAACCTTATTTTCGCCGTTCCAAAAAACATTTTCTAAAAACGTTACGTTTCTTGCTTTGAAACATTTGGTTGGACATTCAGGATCCATCAATCTGTAACCTTTTGTTTGATCACAGTATCCCACAAATATGTACTTCTTAGCTTTCGGATCTAATTTATCCCGTTTTTGCTGAAGAGCATAAGCTTGACAACCAAAAATACGTAAATGAGAAACATTTGCCCGTGTACCTGACCAGCGTTCCTCAGGAGTACACCCCATCACTGCTTTAGTCGGCGAGCGGTTCTTGAGGTAGACAGCTGTATTAACAGCTTCTGCCCAAAACTCCTTCTTCAGACCAGCATCTCGAAGCATGCAGCGCGCTTTCTCCATGGCCGTGCGGTTTCCTCTCTCCGCGACGCCGTTCTGCTGTGCTGAATATGGAACCGTAGTCTGGTGTTGAATCCCATGTGTCTTCAGAAAGTTCTGAAAATTTGAATTAACATATTCACCACCATTGTCACTACGAAGTGTTTTGATCTTTTTATTAGTCTGGTTTTCAACCAAGGCTTTAAATTCTTTAAAATAATCAAAAACTTCATCTTTACATCTAAGAAAATATACAAACGTCTTCCTAGAAAAATCATCAATAAATGTCAAAAAATATTTTGATCCACCAAACGATGCACACGGCATCGGACCACATAGATCACTATGCACCAAGCCTAGAAGTTCACTGGCCCTACTTTCAGATTTCTTTGGGAAAGGCAATCTAGTTTGTTTTCCCTCAATACAAGAAATACAATTACGAAAGTCACTACTATCATATGATATTCCAGTTGCCATACCTTTTTTCAACAGCTCCATACTCCTGCTGTTCAAATGGCCTAGGCGACGATGCCAAAGTTCTTGAGTCTGCGAAGCGGTAGACGGCGCACGTACAGCCTGCTCTACAGCAGCCACACCCTCCTCCTGCCGCAGCGCCTCACTGTCACCTGTATCTAAACATAAAGATACGGACGCAACCTTCGAGGCTGCCACACTACACAAAGCAGACCCTGCTTCTATGGCGTCGAGTTGATAAACACCATCTCTCAGTGTAGCGGAGGCTAGGACTTCCTCACCGTCACTTACAATGCACCCATCAGAACTAAACACAACATCGTAACCTTTCTTTACCATAGCGCTGACAGATAACAAGTTTACAGACAATTGAGGAACTAAATAAACATTACTTATCGTCCTTACACAATTATCTTTCAACGTAACTTGCACCGATCCACGACCAGCTGTCATCAAGACATCTCCGTTGGCTATATTCACTTCTTTAGGCTTCTCCTTTTTAAAATCAAACATCTCACAGCGATCATTGCACATGTGACTTGTTGCTCCGCTATCTATGTACCAGACGTCTCGCTTGATTCCCACAGACAGAGCTGTTATCAACGCCTTTGACGGGGACTTGACACCGCTAGAACTCGAACCCGGACTACGTTGCTTACCGCCTTGTGTTTTGGTGCCGGACTTTTCTGGGCAATCCTTAAAATAATGTCCTGTTTTCTTACATTTAAAACACTTCGGCTTAAACGGTTTTCGCACAGCAAGCGCGGTCCCGCCGTCACATTTATTCCGTCGTTGGTCTTCTTGCAGAAGTTTTCCTTTTACGGTTTCTGTTGACAGCGTCACATTTGAGTTTTCTAACGCCATTATTAACGGTTCATACTCAATTGTCAATCCACTCAACATAATGACAGCGACAAAGTCATCATCTAATGCTGAACCAATATCACTCAGCAATTGCGATGTTTCCATGATTTTATTGATGTAGGAATCCATGCTGTCACATTCGCATAATTTTGTAGCGAATAGCGTTCGAAGTAACGCTAATCTTCGACATAGACCCTTATCCTCGTATGCCTTTTCTAGGTTTTGCCATGCTTGTCTCGCCGTCGTAGCGTTTCTTATGTGCGGGAACGCTACCGGTTGAACCGACAAAGCAATCTTCGCAAGCGCTTTTTGAACCTTTTTAAAATCTTCATTTTTCGCTTCTTTTTCTCCAACATAGTCCCACAATTCCTCATGAATCAGTATCATCTTCATCATATATTTCCAGGTATTATAATTACTTACGCCAGATAATTTTTCTATTGAAGAAACTGAAGAAATGTTCGACGCCATTTTTACGCCGTATCTTGGACTACAAGAGATAATATTTTTCCGCGAAATGATTAAAACTTGCTATAAAACGTGCGTAGGTCCCATAACCTGATAGATATTGTATAATTTTAGGTAAAACAAGCTTTAAACTGAAGAAAAGAAAATGTATTCAAAAATAACGTGCTACGCGACAAGCAAAAGAATAATGAGTGACTTTGTCACAACTAGAAGAAACAAAGCTTTATAACTAGGTTTACAAAACACCAAAAAGTTCCAACAGTATTAAGTGCTTTGAAACGAAAACGAGGTCTTAATTCCAGTTGATCTCATTCAGGTACACCAAGTCACGTCAAAAAGCGAAGACAAACTTATTTACGTCCAGAGCAAACGCCAACGAACTCGAACTGCTCCAGAAATTCGCGAAGAACTCAACGCCACCATCAGCCAGTATGGTCGTTTTGCTGCCAAAAAAAAACCTTTGTTACGTAAACAGAATATGGGTAAAAGGGTGTGGGTAATGGGCTCGAAAAAACAAAGATTGGACGCCTGAGCAGTGTTCTAAAGTTTTATTTTACGACGAATCAAAATTGCAATTTTTGGGGGGAGACGTCGTCAAATACATTCGACGACAAGAAGGCGAACGAAAGGCAAAACTATGCGTGATGCCAACAGTGAAGGACGGTGGAGGGTCAGTTATGGTCTGGGGATGCTTTGCGGGTGATAAAGTTGGTGATCTCGTGAGAGTCAATGGCATAATGGATATGAAACTATCATAACATTTTGCAACTTCACGCTTTTCCATCCGAAAAACTAATTTTAACTGATATTTTATTAGTATTGTGGTTTTATATTAGTGGGTTAGCTTTGTTTTTACTTGTAATAAAAGACTTGAGTTAAAACTTCATTCAACCGAAATCACAGAGTGAACTTAAACATTTGAAAGGTACTGTAATTTTATTTATATAGAACTTAAAAATATACTTTTGTACTTGCTAGGTGCACTGCAACATTACCTCTCGTTTCGATACTGAGACGATGACTAGTTTGGCAAGCGAGGAGAGTAAGAGCAACAACGTCGAAACCACTCACGAGCATGCGTGTAACACACATAAAATGATACCGAATGATCCATCGTAACCCACCTTCCCCTACTAGTACAGAGTATGTTTAAATACTTATCTAAATCTCAAAAATACGCCGTTAACACCAATAGCAACCAAGAATAGTAAAATTATCGTCTATTACTTCAATTTCAAATAGTTTGCAAAAAACCGGCTAAAAACCGGTTAACCGGTTTTGAATCCGTCAAGGCGGTTATTAACCGGTTTTTGGTTTTCACCGGTTTTTGCAATCCCTACCGGTGGCCCAATCGAACGTGTCGGATAAATATCGAGTGTTGAACGATTTGTTCCACAAAAATGCTTGTATTTCCGATAGTTGCTAACAAAAGAAGTAGGCGGTAGCGTAATGCCATACTCCTCCGGTGTGACTTACAGCCCGCCATACCAACGACCATCATTTTCTTTTTCGTCATTCCGTAATTAGACCCCTGAAAAACCGCCATACTGGTACAAATGACCTAATATTTTGTGTCACCATCTTCCAGTCTAACGAGTTCGTTGGATAGATAATAAATAACGTTAAACTAATTTTAAACGTAAACTTTTTAAACGTAACCAAGATATAGAGCCCATATACATCAATCTCCTTCAATCCATTTACAGCAATAGCACAGCAGATATCAAGCTCCAAACTTCAGGTCAGTCTTTTCCTATCGAAAAAGGTGTTAAACAGGGTGACCCGCTGTCTCCCAAACTGTTCACCAGCGCCCTCGAAGAACTCTTTAAAAGCTTAGCAGTCTTATGGGAAAACAGGGGCATAGTTGTTGGTGACAAGAGATTAACTAATCTCCGGTTCGCTGACGACATCGTCCTTTTTTCCCAAACAGCCCAAGACCTCGAATTAATGCTGCAAGAACTGAGCACTGCAAGCCTTTAGATTGGACTAGCGATGAATAGGTCGAAGACCCAACTTATGACCAACAGCACGAAACGACAGATCTCGGTAGATGGGCAGAAAATACAATATGTTGACGAGTATATATACTTGGGCCAAGTAGTCTCTTTCAGCAACCGACAAGATAAAGAAGTCGAAAGACGAGTCGAAAACACCTGGAAGAGCTACTGGTCCATGAAACAGCTTATGAAGGGAAACCTTCCAATAACACTTAAGCGAAAACTCGTCGACTTGTGTATCCTGCCCGTCCTAACCTACGGTGCACAAACATGGTCCCTGACTGAAAATCAAAAGTCCAAACTTAAGGTTTGCCAAAGAGCGATAGAGCATATTAGGTGTGAAACGGATGGACAGAATCCGGAACACCACGCTGCGCTCAAAAACACGCATAACCGACGTTGGGAAAAAGACTGCTAAGCTAAAACGGGACTGGGCTGGACACGTCTGTCGCATGCACCCACAAAGGTGGGCTCGCACAGTTACTTGGTGGGTGCCGGAGAACGGCCAGCGACATAGAGGCAGACCGAGGAGATGGCGGGACGATCTGGACACGTACGCAAAGGACTGGCCTGACATTGCGTCAGAACGAGAGTCGTGGAGGTCAAGAGGGGAGGCTTTTGCCCAGCAGTGGGACACTATACAGGCTACTTAAAAAAAAAAAACTAATTTTATTAAACAAAAAAGAATCACTTTAAACACCTTAGTAATCTCGTTTACTTATCTCTTTGATTTCTCTTCGATGTTTATCTCTCGGTATCGTATTCGAAACTGACTCGGTCGCAACCTCGCTCGGCTTATATACCACCAGTAAATCGGTCCACAAAGTTGGAGAACAGTCCAGCTAGGACTTTATACCTTCAATTAGAATGTTCTCTAATATTCCGTTAGCGTTCGAGAAACGAGTCATTTATCTGTCTCGTTCATGTGCTATCTCTCTAGCACAATTTCTAGAACATTCCAGAGACAGAATTATCTGTCTGTCTCTTTCACAAGCATGCTAACTCTCTCACACACTTTCTAGAATATTCCGGAAATAGGATCTCACACATATAGGCTATCCTTGTCAGGTAGACTGTAACCCCCTTATTCATAAACGACAATCAAACCTATTTTAGTTAAAATGCCGCTAAAATTCGTTTGTCCTTATCTGTCACTTTGACATTTGTATTTGTTAGAAAGGGACAAAGCATTTGTTAGTTAACATAGGCTTGTTTAGTTTTATGAATAAGGGGGTAAGTCTGTAACTGGTCCTACGTACATACGGTCTGAAATTGAGTTTTCAGGAAATGGTGAAATCATGTGAGAGTAAGTGCCCTGAAACGACCTCAAAACATGTTTCAGTCTGCTGAAAAAGGTACTAACTTGGAGTAATTTCTGATTTTCCGTTGTGTTAGGCCTTCCTCCAGAATGGCCTGAAAACACATTTCAGCCTGCTGAAAACGACTCTTAAGTGGTACTAACAAAAAAAAATGATTCTATGACTTTTGTGTTTGACCCATCTCCGTTAAAATATATTTTTATGTCAACGCGTCCGTACTCTACTAGACCTGTACATACAACGACTGATAAACTTCTCATAAATAGTGTGTCACAACGCTCTACGAAGCCAAAATTAGCCGAGACTCTTTCCAAAGACCGACGTGCAATCTTTATCGGGGAGCTGTACTCTTCTTTACTCATGCTTTTCACGAAGTTTCTAGAATTTTATATTAACACAGACAACATGTGAGGTGACGCTTGAGGTAAAGACAGAGTAGGTATACACCGTGTTTCTTTTATTTCCGTTAACTATAAGCGAATATCTAACTCTTACTGCTTAAAAGATAATCGAGAATAGAGATAATTAATTATGCGCAGTAAAACAGTGTTAGGCTTCTTAATTTATGACGCTTAGCGCTTTTATAAAGCCCGTAGTTAAAGTGTTTTTAATTATACATATTTATTTAGAAAAAAGATTATGAAAGTGAGTTTTTGTCTCTCTTAGTCTTATGTGTCACGTCTATGTCACTCGTTAAGTGTGTTGTGTTTACAATTTGACCTTTAGCGGCTGTGAACTTGTATTATACTTATGTATTTGTGTGAGATTTTTATTTGTAGGTATTTTTTGTTATCTTGGTATGAATCATAATATAAAATCCGTGGTGGGACAGATTTAAGCGAAATTTACCCTTTTATTCCATATATCTGCTAGGCTTGGCTGTTGTTCTTTGAGAGTAATATTATTGGTACCATTAATTAAAGTACGCTTATGCGGTTTCTAGTTAATTGGTTTTAAGTTTAATACTGGAAGTAGGTACTAGAACCAAATCATATTTTCACTACCGGTTTTAAGTGCATTTATGCAGATTTTGTATGACTTTCTAACAATACTCGTATAGGGACAGGCGGTCAGTGTAACTTCTTGCCTGTTAAATTCGACTAATTGGTTGAACACCTCATGAAATATTCAACACTTTCGCATACCTAATATAGTTTTTTATAAATCGCCGGTATCGTTCCTGAGTGCTGCTGATATCGTAATTAGTCAATAAACGCACGAGTATTTACTTCCCTGATTTTGTTGCGTGAAGACTTCCGCAATCAAAATCACCACCCGTTCAGGTTGGCTTTATACACGTTATATATAAGTATATGTTTTTCTTTGTAGTCGCACATTACTAACGAATACGTTCAATGTCTATAATCCAGAAAATAGATTTAAGCCTCTTACCTCATGCCACCAATTCTGAAGTTCAGACAAACCGCACAGAAACGACACTTTTGGTTATTATTTATTTTAAATTACATTTTTACAATATTGTGCTACTAACAGATCACCGTAAAATTACCTAAAATTTGATGCGATGTGAATCTTGTTTTTCTATTAAACGAGGTTCAATATGCATTTACAGTAGAAAACACATTTACTGTAAAATAATTGAGGGTTTCAAGTTTATCGGAACCCCTTGTAATTGTAACTCGTGATCGACGGCGTCTCGACACGCACTTTCGTGTTAATATACTGCTATCCCTAAAATGTTTTTTGTAGTATAATAGACACGCCGGAAATAAAAGCAGCTTCTAATGTAAATGTTCCTGTACAAAAAGGGTTCATTCCGATCTCCGCGAAAAAAATGACGGAAGAATTAACATAAATGTGTGGCAACTTTGTTGGTCAATGTTAGATGTAATTGTTTAGAATGTAAGTTTTATTGTACCGTTTGTGCCCAAATACATAAATAAATAAATATTCTGTATTAGGTATAATCGAATTGATAAGAATTAAAAAGAAAAAATGTAGTAACTTAGAGAATTTTTGAGCTGGTTTTTGAATGGGTCCCGAATGTTGAACTTAAAGTTACTCAACAGAGTTCTAGACACTAAGTATGCTTGTTTTTTTTCCTTTTAGTTTTTTTATTATTAAGGCAGTCAGGTGTATTCTAATCCGTAACGTAGCTAAACTAAAATTATCTGGTATACCTGTTCGGTATTCATCATGCCTTGCAACACTCAACTCAGGTGTGAACACAAAGCTTTCTAGTGTCCACTTCACCCAGTTCCCTGGTGGCTAGTCGTGACTTCCGAACGACTATTCTTTTGTACGAAGACAGTAAAAGGACGATGAAAAACAACAAGTGTTCAATTTGTTACAGTGTTTTTGGTATCAGATAAAAATGAAAATATCCGACCATCGACTAGGGCCACACGCGCGTTGGGTGAACATAAGAGTATTTTATTAGTACAGTCGAGCTTATATATGCTTCAAATATAGATGTACATTCAAGGGTAGGTACTTATATATCTGAGCAGATTCATCAATCAAACGTAATATGTACACATGTCACCTGTCATATTAATCTGAGCAAGCCTTTCAGTAATATCTACGAGTGAACTGAAAACTCATAAATATCTGTACAAATATTTTACAAAATTATTTGACCTACTGAAAGTACATAAAAATGTACGCAAGGGTTTTTCAAATATTTATATACACTTGGTGGTTCAAAAATATCTGCCCTATACTAACGTATTCGTATTTTATGTGAACCAGTGTAGAAGTTCATAAATTTGTGAATAAACAAATAACTCGTCTGGTTCCTTAGCGGCTAGCCTACTCAGGCTCCGTTTCCACCAGAGATGTGCAAGTATTGTGTTTTTCATGAACCAATAGCAACACTTCATTTACCTCGCCTCGCTCCGCTCAGCTGTAACCAACCTTAGACAAAAACTGTCAGTTTTAATCTGCTGGCGACGCCACATAGTGCGTCACCACTACTTGTTATTGAACGTACCTAACGCTGGCCATCAGTAGTCTATGGGCTGTCGTATTTTTGTATAATGGACAGCCCTGTCACTGTCTCCTATGAGGTTTTCTCGGAGCTTTAATTGCTCGAAAAAGCGTGAGATACCTTCCTAGGATATTGACTAGGTACCTAGATGATGCCCTTTCCCTCACGCCCGTAACCAAGTAATAAGCGGGTCGCGTAATTTGAGTACCGAGTAGCATCAGTAACATGTAATAAATAGATGACGCTCTGCTGTCTATTCTATTGCTAAGGACATAAAATTAAAGACACCACTACTGGAACAATGACCAGCATTCGGACATCCACCTTTCGGACGACCAAAAAGAAGGTTGGAAAATCCTCTTCTTTTTGGTTGGGTAGCAATACTGAAACTATGTTCTAATTTTAGCTCTTTTCTTGGCAAGTTGAAACTACGGCCGGTGTGGTGTGTGTGTGACTTCATCTAAAATTACAAATTAAATTGACAAGTTAGTGCAATAGGTACTAGGCAAGTTGAAAAAAATTTGATGAAACTTATGGAGCTAAGAACACTAAATATTACATCAACTAAAAAACAAAAAAAAAATATCGTTTGTGATTTATACCTAATATATGACGTTACAGACACACAGATACACAATTATAAATAAATTTTATCTACAGGGAGTTTGTGTGTCAGGGTTTAAACAATTATAAATAAAAAAAAGAACTTTGATGTCTTATAGTTATTAATTAATCCTACTAATATTATAAATGTAAAACTTTGTGAGTGGGTATGTTTGTTACTACCTCACGCTGAAACGGCTGGACGGATTTGGTTGAAATTTAGCAAAAAGTTAGTTTATAACCTGGATTAAAACATAGGTTACTTTTTATCCCGATATTCTCTCGAGATAGGGATAAAATCTCTAAATAACAACCGCTGGGTTTAGAGTCATGAAATTTGGTATTTAAGTAGCTGGACGTCTGCTGGAATAACACATAGGCTACTTTTTATCCCGATTTTCCCACGGGATAGGGATCAGGATAAAATGTCGAAATAACAACCGCTGGGTTTACATACATATTTAAATCACGCCTCTTTCCCAACGGGGTAGGCAGAGACTACATCCTTCCACTTGCTACGATTCTGGCATACAACTCTCGCTTCCTCTACATTCATCAATCTTTTCATGCATGCACGTCGGTTTAGAGTACTCCTGACCCGACCTTTCTTCAGAACGGGTTTAGAGTCATGAAATTTGGCATGGGTGTTTTAATTTAACGTCACTGAAAACCACGATGTAATTTTAGGCAATTGCCACGAGAATAATCCCGAATAATAATAAATCCCGGAGTTTCAATTCAACGGTTGTATCTAATGATTTACGCATGCGAAGCCGCGGGTAAATGCTAGTTAACTGATAAGGTACTTACTTTGTTCCCTGTAAATGTAGAAATAGTATCGTAATGGTGGTTTAGCATAAACATTGGACGAATAATTGAATATGGATGTGCCTGGCTTTGTTATTTGTACCAGCAGTGCTTCGTCCGTCGGGGAATTCAACGTCCTTTACGTGACCTGTGTCCGTAAACGTGTGCGAGCTAGGTCGTGTCGAGATGTGTCTTTATGTTCCACTTCACACCGCATTGTGTGAGATATTTGGGGGGGTCATCGGAGTTCGTCGTGTTTACGCTATTAACTTCAACACGTCATTCGTAAACACATTGAACTGACTATAAGCCTCTTTATTATTTCAATAGAATTGATAAGAAGCTGGCTGTCTTTATTTAATTTAATCAGAATTCAAGTAACTTGTACATACTGGCAACCACTAACGTCATTTATTTAATACGTTACGAGGTTATTAGATTTATTCGGTATCAAAAGTAGAAAAACAAAGACTACATTATGCCCGCGGATGCGAATGTCTTGAGTAATAATTCTCTGATGGATGCTTTGGTTTTGTCGCCTTAGCAGGAATATGAATGATCTTCAGCAGAATAATCTCTGCCACTAGTAAAATTCTTTGAGTACGTAATTAATTTGACTGAACTTGATCTGTTTTTGTTTTTTTATTCAGTTAAAAATAAGGTAAAAAAATCTTATTCCTTTTCTTATTTTTATTAGGTACCTACCTACTGCAGTTCCGAGATACGAGTAAATGCTTGGATCCTTCCACCTCACCCAAAACCAAGTCAAAATATGCTTCGTACCCAAAACTCCCGTCCCTATCGCTCAGTTCATCTGTCATAGGCAAAGATAGCTTCGTGGTCATACGGCTGTTTGTCACTTGTCTGTCTGTCTGTGTGTCACAAGGGTATTTCTTATATTTCGTTTGAACCGTAATAGATAAAGATACCTAAAATTTTCACAGGGTGTAGGGGTTTTCATATATGTGTAGCCACTATATAATCCTTACTAATAATACATACTATAAATGCCGAAGTAACTCGACCTGTCGGTCTGTTTTTTACCTCTTTAGGCTTCAAGCGCTGATCCGATTTAAATGTAATTTGGTATAGAAATAGAAAGAAAAAGAAAAACTATCTTATATGTTCTTCCCAGAGTCTTCAACTATCTGCATCCCAAATCCATACTAATATTGTAAATGCGTAAGTGTGTGTGTTTGTATGTTTGTCCGTCTTTCACGTCAAACGGAGCGACGTGATTTTTGGCATAGAGATAGTTTATGGGCCAGAGAGTGACATAGGCTACTTTTTATCCCGGAAAAATGCACAGTTCCCGAGGGAACACCGCGCGATTACCGAATTCCACGCGGGCGAAACCGCGGGCAAAAGCTAGTTTAATCTAAATGACAGGTACAGACAGTTACTTCCGCATTTAAATATTAGTAAGGATTACATTAGAATTTTGGTTTACTGGTCAATCTTTGGAGAGAACACAGTTAAGGATTCTGTTTATTTATGCATATAGGAAATAAACACCTAGTAAGATGTCTCATTTTATGAAGTTATTTTTAATAGACACGTATTGTACTGTACAGTTCGTAGCGCCAAGGAAAATGAACTTGCCCGTGACGCAAAGTAATCGTATGGTTACAGATCAGCGGCGCTTCCTTTCGCGGAAATGGTGCACTTCAAACAGCATCCGTTATGCCTTAAAGCAGCCATTCACGTGACCCGGGGCTCCGCGATGCTTCTGCGGGGGACTTTATTGTTAACGTCGTAGAGGCGTGTTCAGATATGTGATCAAATTTTTGCTCACAAGTTTATGAATTCGACTGTACCGTAAGGTTGTAGAGTACAATCGCCCATTATATATATATTTTTGACTATTTTAGGGCTAAGAGAGTACTTAGAATGTACTTACAAGTTTTTACAGAAATAGCAATGCATGAAAAACAAAAAGTGGTAAATATAAACATTTTCATCTCTCCAGTTCGGAAAGTTATATTTTCATGGGTAGATTGCCGGGTAGAAAATTGCGTTTTTTATTTTTATTTTTCGATTAGCCACGGAGTCGAAGATAATTGAGTTACGTTAATGACACTTTTTTTTTCGCGTTTCGGCATGGCCATCTAGATGCACGTCGTGACCAAGGAGCTTATATACAACACTGGAGGTTGAACGCCGAACTTCAATTTATTATTATTCTAATGTTTTTGTAGTAGGTATTTTACTTTCCTCACGTCGAAATGAAAAGTGAATATCTCGGGTGAAATGGGTCAGCCTTGGCACAGGCCTTGGTTATCAATCTACTATTGTTTATAATTTAGCCATTTACTTTTCTAACAATCGAAGTAAAATTAAAAGTAGTGTATGTAACTTGTTCATCAAACCCGTTTCACCCTTGGCTCTACTATTACTTCAAATCTTGCAAGTTAGTTTTGATTCACTTCTAGTGGTCGAATCGTTTAAAATTAGGTATACACATGTAGTGTAGGTTGGACGAGAATGCAAGAACAATGTACACTCAATAAAAATTACAGTCAGCAAAAAAACTTTAATTTTAAACGAGATTTTTAATGAAATACTAGTGGGCCATACTATACCATACGTGAATTGAATCTGGTCATTCTATTAATAATCAGTCAATCAGTTTTTGTTACGAGAATTTATTGTAATTCAACCTATTTTATTTAAGGAAGCAATTTATACTCGTATTAAAGCTATTTCTCTTTCTGACATAAAATCTGTTATTGAAAATCGCATTACCTGGCATAGAAAGTCTTAAAGTTTTAAATTAATTATTATTAAATACTGTGAAATAAAATGGTTCGACCGTATAGTTATTTTAAGACTACATCTAAAATAACCTTATTTCGGCCAGTCAGGTAAAAACTAAATCGATCATTATAGGGATAGGAAAGCCTAAAAATAAATAGTAGTTGTAACCGATAACCGATTGCTACAAAATGAAAAGGTGAACGTTTTATATTCTAAACCTTTGACATAAACATTCCTACAATAAAGAAAAAGGCGCCAGGAAGATCTTTATTTACTAGTATGTGAATGCTTGAAACTATCTGCGATTAATTCAATCGATTAGAGCCACAGGCCGCACGCAGAGATGATCGTTGATGACTTCATTGTGTCGATTATTATTTTCCCCACAAAAAGTATAATGGTTGATGCGAGCGGTATCTCGCGGGTGGTCTATGTAATTACCTACAATCATTACGACATCTATATCTCTTTCTCTTTCACTCCACAAGAGGACATGTTCACTTCATTCGTTCGTGGTCTAAATTCTGATTGTAAGCCAAGTAGGGAAGGTATTTTGATAATTTGTTTCTTTTGATTGATATATTGTAACATAGCAAACCTCCGCGGTGCGCAACTGGCCGCTTACAGAAGAAAAAAAAATCGAAATTCTAAATTATTGATACTCTTTTGTTTTTTCCTGTCATTGGCTCTACTATTTGGCAAGGCGTAAGCCGAAACTTGATTTTCTTTACAAGAAAATATTAATTATTTACTCGGTGATAGCTATTTCACTGACTACTACTTGTTATATAAGGGCTGCCGCTATTGCAGCCCTTCCTTTTTCCTGCTGTTCTTCCCATCTCCACTTCCCTCCGCTCCGCTGCCTCGGAGCAGATCGCCGGCGCGACTGGACGCTCCGAGGCTACCTTATCACCCTGCTCTGTTTCCCTACCTGTCCTAGAAGTCTCAGGCCAGTGCTTTTTTAAATTTATCTACAAGAGCAGTGCTGACTGAAATAATTGTATATATTTTGCTTTTGTATTATATTTTTATTTTGTAACCACACGCCTTTTATTTCTCCGATAGCCGGTTACAATATTGAAAAATGAATAGTATTTAAAACTGATTATAATAATGCTACGCTACGTCGATGATCACTTATGCTCACGACGTTGATGCGGCGGACGTAGTTTGCGACGTATTTATAAATCGACAGGCGATGACTCCGATCACTCGATTTGGTGGCACAGTTTCGCTAACTCTTGACTGTGTGAAATAAATGAAATGATAAACAAATATCATGGGTCAATTGACACCAATTAATTAACCTTGGCCCTAACTAAGCAAAGCTTGTACTATGGCTACTATACTATAGACAACGAACACACAGACGCACAAATATTATATACTAGCCGTTACCCGCGACTCCGTCCGCGCAGAATTTGTTTATCGCTATCACGTGGGAGCTATGCAATTTTCTGGGATAAAACTATTACAGTCCTTCTAAAACCAAACTATCTGCATCGCAGAGTTGATCGTTGATGAAGTCATTGTGTCGACTTATTAACTTTCCCACAAAAAGTATAATGGATTGATGCGAGCGTGTATATCGGGAATGGGATCTATGTAATTAGCCTACAGATCATTACGGGATTATATCCGGTTCTCTTTCACCAACAGGAGGACATGTACACTCATTCGCTTCGTTGGTCTAATTCATGATTGTAGCCAAGTAGGGAAGGTAGTTTGATACATTTTGTTTCTTTTGATTGATATATTGTAACATAGCAAACCTCCGCGGTGCGCAACTGACAATTTGAGAGTGACGTAAAAAGGGGTAGGGCTAGAATTGTAAAAAAAAAACGTCATCTCGACATTTCGAGCGTGGTTAAATTTTTTTACTATTTGGAAGGGAATAATTCAAGAATTACGAAAAATATTTCTGACGGTTTCCACAAGCCGAAATAACAAACATTCATCGATAAAGTTTATTGCATTCAGCTACGTGATGCCTATATTCCCCTCTCCGCGTTTCTATTCCCTCTCACTCTTTCTCTATCTATTACTCTCTCGCTCCGTCCCCACTCTGGTTTCTGTTGCCAAGACGCTATCACAGCTGATCACACAGACTCGTTCGTGGCATGATATTGTTTACAACGTATTTCCAACGTTTTTGCTACCCTTGGAGTGGCAAGCGTCCGGCCCGGCACATTTGTTTGGCAGGCGATCGGCTCCTGGCACGCTGTCAAAAACCCTAGAGTGGCAAGCGACCGGCTCCCGGTCGATGGCGGGTGTCGTATTTCACTAACAAATATAAACTGGTAGACCTATATCTCGCTTGCTTATTCTTGCAGAATGCGTTCATAAATAGACAAGGATGGCATTTATTAACGGCCGCGACAACACTACGGCAGAAATTTCGTTCTTATTGTTTACTCAAGTTTCACTGTGTGGCCGCTGCCGTGCGCTGGTATTTTTGGAATCGACAGAGAAGATGATT
The DNA here is from genome assembly GCF_025370935.1 of Choristoneura fumiferana. NCBI lineage: Eukaryota > Metazoa > Arthropoda > Insecta > Lepidoptera > Tortricidae > Choristoneura > Choristoneura fumiferana. The sequence continues at coordinate 21,362,449 of NC_133472.1, read as the reverse complement.
CTACCGATGACGATGATAATTGAGAAAAAATACTCAAAAAGTTCAATTTTTTATAATTAATACAGTATTCTACTTAAAAAACATACACTTTTTTATTTGCATGCTATTTCCTGAGCTTTTCAATAAATTAAGTTCAATGATTTAAAAAAAAATAAGAAAAAAATTTTTTAATTGTCAGATACGATCCCTACAGATAATCGAGACATGAGACAGCACGTCAGGGCAAAGATGAACCATATATATCTTAATCTGACGCGCTTGAGGATTTCAAAATGGCGAATTTTTTATGCACATTCTATAATGGCTGGGATTTGCGTCACATCCAAATCGTCAGATTATTATATAAGAGCCTTTTTTTAGGATCTCTTAACATCCCCTTAGAAAATCTGACGCGCCGATTAAATTTTTTTTTTTCATTTTCAACCCTTACGTACGACCACCCCATCATGGAAACAATCAGATTAACATACGTACATTTTTTAAAATACGTAGGACATGGATGATATCAATATCTGACGCGCTCGAGTATGTCCATGCAACAGTTTTTTTTTACATTTTTGATAATCTATAACAATTCCCCCCACCGATGAAAAGGTATATATTATATGACATTTTTTTCTTCCTATGATCTAAGCTTCGCAACCCAATAGGTCTCTATGACGCTCGAGTAAATCCCGATTTAGCATCGTGGGCTTCCCTACTGGAAGTCTGTGTTTGTATGTATGTATATATATATATATACATACACTTAAATACATATTAAACATCCAAGATCCGAGAACAAACATTCGTACTATTTATACAAATATCTGCCTATCTATCTATCTATGGCTATCCGGTCGTCAAATAATGAAGATGTTACCTATGTATTACCTATTGCCTATATATGAACGTGTTAACTATACCTATAAAAGTACCTACTATTAAGTTTTTATAACATTAGTAACTATGAATATGCTTTTTCTAATATAATCTAATAATGCCGGTGTCGTTTTTCTGGTCGATAACCTCTGCATCTGGATCTGGTTTTTCGGTCGTTATTCAAGTATATATTTGTTAGGCTGCGTTTCCACCAAAGATGTGCGATAAATGTGTTTTTTCATAAACCAATAGAAACGCTTCATTTACCTATCCTCGCACAGCACATCGGCATGCTGCCTAGTGGCTGACTAGTGGCAATAGATGAGCGGAGCGAGGCGAGGTAGGTACCTAAATGAAGCGTTTCTATTGGTTCATGAAAAACACATTCCTCGCCCATCTCTGATTACAAACTATAAAATAATTATTCCTTTGGTAGCAGATAACATATGGTGGTCGTTTTTCTAGATGTTGGTGGGTTGTGCTTGAATCGCGGATGCTGCGGAGACGGGGCGCGCACGCGCCTCACGCAGCAGGCGCGCGGACAACTCGAAGCCGCGCTGCGCAGTGAGCTCGGCAAGCTCGCCGATGTACTCAACAACAGAGCGAAGCGGTTTGACGGTAATTATACTTTCTAGTCTTATAAGTTAAAGCGCCATGCTTAGATACTATTTAGTTTGGATCACTGATAATACCCAGTTCTAGTTATAGAGGGGGCAATAGCCGCTGCTTTTGGTTTGTTTTTCAGTATTCGGTAACTAAGTATGTTAGTTACTCGTATGTGAGGAAGAAAAGATTTCGACGCATGTTTTGCTATTTAAATTGTTTTGCACTGAATGTTATTAGTCGCTTTTTAACCGACTTCAAAAAAAAGGAGGAGGTTATCAATTCGGTTGTATTTTTTTTTTCAAATGTTTGTTACCTCAGAACTCCGTCATTTATGAACCGATTTGAAATTTTTTTTTGGGTTCGTCTAGGAATGCTTTCAATTAGGTCCCAGAAACAGCAAATTAGGATCTGATGATCGGATCTTAAGGAAATCGAGGGAACTCTTCAAATATTGTAGGGACACCTATGGTAATTTGGATATATTTAGCAGTAACTCGTGCATTTGCTCTTGCAAATCATAATTTGGTGAAGTGGAACTGATGATGAAGACCAGATTTGACCAACGGAACTACTACTATCAATAACAAGTATTTCACGGGTTAAATTTAAATTATCGTGATTAATATACTTACCTAGATAAGCGACTAAAACGAAGCTTTAAGTTATGACTCTTTCGAACTGATCTGATGCTGAAGCCAGAAGGTAGGCAACGGAACTCTGTTATAAAACAACGTAACTAAGTCGTGTTTGGGCTTAATGGAATCGTTGTGAGATGTTCTTTGGCTACGAATCACTAAAAAGTGAGAAATAAAGAAAAATTTTAACAAAAAAGTAAAACGGACTCCAAAAAAATAAAAAAATAACAAAAAATGGAACCGAGTACAAAACCCTTGAAAATATTTTTCTAGGTAAGTACGAGTAGGTACGTACTAGCTCGAAGTCGGTGACTCAGCACGACCCAGCAGGAGGGATTGAAGCCCATAGTATGTAGGTGAGGTAGACGACTATTGTGAATTGTCCCACTCCTGCTGGCTCGTGCTGAGTCACCGACTTCGAGCTAGTACGTACCTACTTACCTAGAAAAATATTTTCAAGGGTTTTGTAGTCTGTTCCATTTTTTGTTATTTTTTTATTTTTTTGGAGTCGGTTTTACTTTTTTGTTATTTTTTTTTATCATAATCAATATGGTGCCGCAATATTTACGAGACATCAAATCTGCACAGAACAGTGAACACAGACGGCAATTTACTGATATTGCGGTGTCGTAATGTGTCTGTTAAGTCAGTAGTCAAGATTGGTCTCGCGTCGCAAGTCGCCGATCCATGTTTGGAAAACCGCCGTCGCCTGTTTAGATCAATGTTGCAATTAGCCAACAACTGCACGGCACGGAACTGCGTACTATTCCACTTTATTTATAAAAACAGTATAGATATCATATTAATATTATAAATGCGAAAGTTTACGTTAGTGTGTGTCTTTGCTGGGCACGCAGATGGCACTTCTTAGTCCTAGACTATCATCCCAGCCTATATACGTCCCACTGCTGGGCACAGGCCTCCTCTCAGAGCAAGAGGGCTTGGGCCATAGTTCCCACGCGGGCCCAGTGCGGATTGGGAACTTCACACGCACCATTGAATTGCTTCGCAGGTTTGTGCAGGTTTCCTTACGATGTTTTCCTTCACCGCAAAGCTCGTGGTAAATTTCAAATATAATTCCGCACATGAATTTCGAAAAACTCAGAGGTGCGAAACCCACGAAGAGGCCAAACCACTACCTTTCAGGCCACCACGGACTAGGGTCCTAGACTATATGATAGTATAAATAAAAATCTCAGTGAAGTACTGATCACTCGATCAATAAGGGGTATCCACAATCAACTAATGGAAACAAAAAGCCAAACCTACCTTTCTTTGCTTGCTCTACGTCTCCCTCCTTCGAGTAAGAGTGCCACCGCCGTGTAAGGCGCCTCGCATTTGGCGGCGGACGGAAGGGCAACCGCGACCTCGCTATTGGCGCTATTCTCAGATTTAACAGGTACACATGCTGGTTGCTGGCCTGTATAGTGAAAATGCGTTCGTAACGGATGTGGCGCTCATATACATTCCTATAATATTACAGAACACAACAACACTAAGCTACAAATACAATTTATTAGATTGATTACTGCATGCACTGGTGGTATCTTAAATTAATTTATCTATCATAACTTCCCTATTATATGTTCAGAAACGACTATCAAATGGCCTTTATTAAGAAACCTGGTATCTGGGGGTGCATCTTAATGTTTACATTAAAGTATCGGTAATACTTTTTTTAACAATGCATATCTGTACATATTGTAGAAAACTTATGACATGCATGTAGATAATAATTATTATTCAAAGTCAAAGTCAAAGTCAAAGTCAAAGTCAAAGTCAAAGTCAAGTCAAGTCAAAGTCAAAGTCAAAATACAGGCCATATCTGAACATATTATAGAAAACTTATGATATGCATGTAGATAAAGTTATGTATGCGGCTATACATAATTAGGCATTAAAACACTCGTGTGATCTTATCTTAAAACCACACTCGTACTTTCATGCCTCATTATGCACCAGCCACATAAATACCTATTATATTTGTCTTGTTCCTTTTCCAAATTCTTCGTACAAAAAATATAGACAAGGTTAATTGCCAGTGTCTGCCTCTGTTAGTCGTAGGATCATTACAAAATATTCAACTACATAATTGCAAGAAATCACTCGAAAATGTGGCCATAAATAACCTAAACCCTTAAAAATTCTATAAACCGAAACCCAGTACACCAAACTGCTTATATTTCACATTTGACAGCTGTACTACACTCATTTATGGCTCGCAAACACGACAACAATGTAGCACGTTACGGTAATTTCGAATATATGTATATCAGAATAATTTTCTTGGCCTTCTGAAACGACGGACCAATTAAAAGTAATTGTCTGCTGCAAGTGAAATTAAATTGACCAATGAGAATGCGTCATTTATAACTTTTATAAGGTTTTTTTCTGAAACGCATAATATTCACAAATATAAAAAAATGTATGAAAAAACGCCTCAGCATTTACTTTTTCAGCCTGCCGCACACTGCATTGCACTGGCTAAACAGCCAGGCTGCCTAGTGCGCGGGCTCCCATACATCCTCGCTATGTTGCTGCCTAATGAGCGCAGACCTTAATACAGTTTTTATATTATAAATACATATGGGGTTTTGGGTGCTGGCCATCAAGGACGGACTTGTTTAAAAAACATTAATCTCGACGTTCCATGAAAGAACATTTCACTGTAGATAGAAAAAAAATAGACTGAAAAATTTCGTACTTACCTACTTAGTACCGCGATGAAATGCACAATGGTTTCCCATAAAAGTGATGCTAAGTCGGAATTTGATAATCTGCCACGGCGGAACTTGCGGAAAGTAACAAGAAAAATTTCATTTCCGGTGCTCATGAAAGAAACTCATGTCAGTTTGACACGAGTTTGTATGGGCGTGTACACGAATAATCGGGTCGGTATTTCTATGTCGGTATTATCCGGACCAGTAAATAGTGTCACCCCTCCCGCCGATTTTAGTTTTTCTTGTGTGACATAATTATTTTTTTAAACGAGTCCGTTCTCAGTGGCCAGTACGCACCCACATATTTAAAAAATCAAAACGTCATCGTCGTCATGTCCGACCTGCAGGGCTACTACGAAACTCAAAACTCGAGCGAAGTTTGTATCGTACCGTCCCTCGCTCTTGTATAAATAGTATAAGTGTTAGAGGGACCGCACGACACGAACTTCGAGTTTCGAGTTTCGTAGTAGCCCTGCTGCTGCGATGCTGTGGCATTTTTCATACTTAAAAAATTAAAGCATTTTCTGCATATTAAGAAAAAAAAAGATCCCATAAAAGTCATGAATGACGCATTCTCATTGGTCAATTTAATTTCACATGCAGCAGACGATTACTTTTGATTGGTCCAATTAATTGTCGTTTCAGCACGCCGTGAATTAAATTCAGTAATTATATTTTAAAAAGTCGTATCGTATTATGCAATACAATTGATACGACCTGTTTTCGTATGTGTTACATTGTTGTCGTGTTTTGCGAGACATAAATGAGTCAGCTGCTAAATGTACATATATAGGCGGTTTTGGGTTCTGGATGTGGGTTTTCTATGGCCACATTTTCGAGCAGTGTTGTGAAAAGGTCTTTAAGTAAGTATACTTTTTTTTTCTAAGAATTCTTGAGATAACGCTATTCTAAAAGTTGAAGGAGTCATGTAAGTCATGTTCTACATGATAGCACATTTATGCCACGTACACAGATTGACAAGCGTGTGTTACTCTTGTATTACAATACCTACAGTGCACCAGTTCGCAAGACCCATGTTGCGACTGCTGCTCTCGTCAAAGTCTGGCTTCGAATCGCTGGCAATTTATGCTCTATTATCGAGAGTAAAAAATCGTACCGTAGAAAAAGTGACTGAGGCAATTTCGGCTCATTTCGAGGACAAAGAAAAATATTTTTTAATAGTTTATACAAAATGATTAAATCCCCTTGTATCACGAAGCAATAGAGGTCGGGCGACTACAATGAAATGGATTCTTAGCAAAACCTCTATAGAACAGAACAGTATTGATCGCCCCCGCCCTTACCTATATATACCTACCTATGTATAGCTTAGTATACCTACTTAGTCATACAAGTAGATGTAGTAAAAGCGAAACAATAGGTTAACCTAATTATCATGACCTATCATAAATCGGTACCATTGCCTTCAGGTTCGACATGTGTAAATAAAATTTCATAAAAAAATAGCAGCTTTGTAACAGTTTTAAACCTTTTTACCATTACGATTTTGTCGTCGGGAGAAGTATATTATTTATGGGAAATAATAAGTGCAGCGACTAATGTTTTATTAAGCATCCGCAACGGAATATCTGTTTTTGTATGTAAGCAACGGGTTAATACAACAGCTTCTATTAAACTAATATGCCATCTTTACAATACCAGCAAATTATGCAAAATCGAGCGACAAATTACAAACAACAAACAATATAACTCGGCTACCGATACGATAAATATATTATCTTCAAAATTGATGACTTGGCGACTAATATTATAAGTCAGCTACTTTATTTATTTTTGAGTTTCAATATCTGTCTACTAATCAAAATCAACACCCAATAAAGAGCATCGTAAATAATGACTTTGCAACTAAATTAATAATTCGTCTTCTTTTTTAATGAAAATTAGCAAAACACCTCGTGGTGCGCCGTCGCGGGAATGAGAGCGCGCACGCGCCGTAACCGGCCGGCCCGCCAATGAGCGTGCTGCATTCAGAATAACGCAACGAGTCGCATGTATTTTTTTACAATTAGACACGATTTAGAAGTGCTCGAATTCAAAAATACACCTGATTCATAATAGGTACGTTCATTACCTTTTGAACCTCAGAGTAGAAAATAGAAGACCCGCCATAGCGGGGCTTCGTCGACTTAACACTTGTCTTATTTACACAACACAGAAGAAATTATAGGTTCGGTCGTTGCCTTTTGCACCTCAAAGCAGAAAGCGGGGCTTCATCGACTTTCTGGCGGGCCGCTTTCGCCTTGATGTACAACAAAGAATAAATGATAGGTTCGTTCGTTGCCTTTTATACCTCAGAGCAGAAAATAGAAGCCCCGCCTTAGCGGGGCTTCGTCGACTTCCTGCCGGGCCGCTTTTGCCTTAATACTCAACACAGAAGAAATGATAAGCGTTCATTGCCCATTGTACCTCAGAGCATAAAATAGTAACTTTCTTTTAAAAATTTAATTAAAAATGATTTATTGCAGACCAGGATCCATAGTTTGTTAGTCATAATTAATAATACATAAGTCTTATTTTTAAGGTTTAGTATTGCATTTTCTTTGACATATCAGATCAAAATCAAAACAAACTTTCTGGCGGGCCACTTTTGTCTTGATACACAACACAGAAGAAATGATAGTTTGTTTGTTACCTTTTTTCCCCAGATTATCATTAACCATTTTTCATGTTTAATTAAAAAAAGATTTAGGCGCTTAGATATTACATAAATTCTAACAAAGTATAAAAATATTGGTCATAATATAAAATTTTACCTACAACTATTAATTTTTTGATGACAATATAAATAAATTTGATGTTAATTTATGGTAGATTCAGTCATAATTTCTGTATACAAATTTATAAAAATAGAGGTGATAATATTAAATTAGTCTGTTAAAATTTAAAATTAGATGCAATAAAGACACTTATTAGAAACTAAACATTTGTAGACATATTACAAATTTAGTTGCTATATAATAATCCTTTACTCTGACGACCATACATCTCACAGACGTCTTGATTTGAAAATATTTTTCAAAATACGGTACTTGCGGTATGCGGTAGGTACCTACTGCTTCCGCTACCTTCCCTGTTCCGCGGCTGCTGCGCTGCCGGCCAGCGACGCCGTGAGCCCGGCGGGTGCGCACGTGACCGTAGCGGAGCTGTCGCCGTCTCATAGACGTAAACTACGACCACCAGTGCACCTGCAGCAGCAGTGGACCAGCAGTGGTGTAGCGGTATAGCACGCGGTACGGAATACCGAGGACCTGGGTTCGATTCCCAGTGCTGGTCTTATTTTTCAGGTTTTTCTGTGCATCTATATTTCTGTTTGTATTTTCAATTTAGATTTTACGGTATGACCGTAAAAGTAAAAATTTGGAATTTAAATAAAAAATATAAAAAGATTCCAAAAAACCAATCGTAAATACGTTGTTTATATACTACAAATATGCACGTCTGTTGGTCGTCACCTCGGCGTTTTAGTATAAAAACATGGTGTCTTATTGACGTGACGTCGGTGTTTAAATTATATTATACCATATAAGTCCAGAATGTCTTGATGGCCTCGAAGAAAGGAAAACGGTTGCAGAAAACGAAAAACGGCTCCTGCTGCGTCGCCCCGGCATCTTTTAGATTTCCAAAGTATTTTTGTTGCAAATGTAACAAACCTTTGTCCTTACGAGCTGCCTTCAAATAGACAGTGGTTGTAAAATGGCCCAGTAAATGTGCCATGTATGACTGTTGTCATTTTCTTTATGTTTTAATTTATAAGTGTTTTTATTATTTAAATTAGTTGATTGGTTCAAGAAATAAAGATATTTAATGTGTTTTTGTTCGATTTTGTCTTATTATAAGAAATACTGCGACTGAGTTAAGTTCCTAAAATTTTGTTCATAGAATTTGTGGTCTCATGAATTAATATAGATTATTTTTAAAATACACCATATTGTATTTAATTGTTATAAACACGTACATATGCAATAAAAAAGCTAAAAAAAAAATAACATGTACATTAATTCTTAGTACCGAGTTTTAAAATCGACGTCTCTGACAGTACATCGGTGTAAGTGCTACGTAAAAACCAGGTCGTCAGTCAAAGGTTAAGACACAATGTACTATTGCATATTATATAAACATCCAATGTTTTGCGTCAATGTAATAAAATAAAGTGCTATTGTTGCAGATTTTTTTCGCAAGTTGCTGCAGATCTCGCGGGAGGGCTTCCACACCATGTTCAAGCGCACGTACGGCATGATTTACGAACAGCATTCCTACGTCTTCGAACAACTGTTTGAACAACTCGAACGGTAAGCGTACTACCGATGGTTACACAATAAGTACCATGCTATTCCCTGACCGTTTTTAGGATTCCGTATCTCGAAAGGAAAAAAAATGGAACCCTTATAAGATCACTTTGTTGTCCGTCCGTCTGTCAAGACCCCTTTTCTCAGGAACGCGTGGACGTATCACGCTGAAATCGATATCGAATACTTAAATCTGCGGTCCCTTGAAGCCCTGAAAACTTCTAAGTCTACGCAATGTAAAGTTACAGTCGTTAAACAACGTGTTTCCATACAAATAGCAGTGCACTGAAAACCTGTAGGGCCCTTCCAGTTGTCCTAGAAACTGGAAATTTGCTATGAAGGTAACTATTATAACACAACCAACTAGAAAATTCTGAAAATCTCTATTTTTTTGTCTGTCTATAAATATTTATGACCAATTTTATCTGACCCCACACTGAGTACATTTTGCTTAAGAGTAGGGCTCTGCATACACTGGATGGTTAAAATCACACGGAAAAATCGAGAAATATCTTGAAGACACTATTCCCGTTTACATACCTAAAAATCTGCACGGAACCGGTGCGCGAATCCGACTCGCACTTGGCCGGTTTTTAGTGTTATAAATGTGGCGTTATCTGGGAAAAGGTACCTTGTTGTCGGTATTGAGTTATTTTTATCTCCATAATCAATATACATTTAGCTATCGAACCATGTAAGAAACATGAATGTAGGTTTAATAGATATTTAAAAAAAAAGGTTGCCAAAAAAGCGAGAAAAGGTGATTATGAGAAAATTGAATTCAAACTTATACACCAAATAAAAGTATGTTGTTGTTGGAAGTTACATAGATAACATGCTATTTGAGGAGTAGATTGTACGGGCTTTCAGGTTTCAAGAACAATTTTGTAATTGGACAACTGTTTTCCTATAGTTTACCTTGCAAAGTGCATAAAGTAAAAAAAAAGGTTGATGTATTTTTTACTTAATTTTCTATTTATAGTATATTTCCATTGGATTTTATCGAAGGAACAAATATTTTGCGTAATTGGACACTAAATAAGAACTACTCCGTTTTGAATTAACGTTGTTTATTATAATAAGCCTTTTTATCACAATCAACTTTCAATTATTGGGCCCGCCCATTGTCACTTGAATTTGCATATTCTTCAAGGTGTATCTGTGACTTTAGTTCTTTGGCGAATTGCCGTATTCCGTGGTAAATCCATTATCTTTGAAAAGGCATTAGCCTTTTTAAGACTGTGCTATTGAAATGTACTGTGCTTTTCGCAAACGTTTTCCGTCAGCCCCAAAGCTTTAAATTTCGAGCTAAAAGGTTCAAGTCTTTCCGAATATAATGGATTTATCAATCATCTTTGTATGATAATGATAATAATATAATCAGTACTCAGTAGTAAGTTGTGTCGGTTTTGAAAACTCAAGTAAAACTACCTGGTTCTACCTTTCGCTAGAGAAAATAAACTTTACTCGTAGCATTAAAAAAAACCTTCCAAGATCGTGTCGGACACGCCAAAATAGGGTTCCATAGCCATCACGAATAAATGGTGTAATATTTTTCTAAGGATTTCGTATTTTGTACGGAATATTTCATGTTAAGGTATATTGTATACCTTAGGCTGCTATTTCCTCTTAAAATACTAATAATTATTAAGAAAACTTAACCGTTATAGTTTTCCTTGTAAGTTTGATATACTTACTACCATCCTGATTTTTTTCAAATTTTAGGGGGGGGGGGAGGGGGCGATTTTAATGAAAATTGGCACATTTATTTTGCAAACAAATCACTGAATCGAAAAATCGTTCTAGCAACTGGTTTTAAAAGACCTATCCAACGATACCCCACACTACAAGATTGGATGAGAAAAACAAAATCACCCCCACTTTACGTCTATGGGAGGTACTGTAAAAAATTTAAAAAAAAAACAATCATTATTTTATACTTAATTTAATACTGAACTACAAACGTTTGTGAGTTCGGCTGAAGGATGAAATTTGGCGTACTTACGTATTAGTTTGTAACCTGGGCCCTGGATTAACTCAGATACTTTTTGTCTCGGAGAGTTGCATAACTCACGCGGGATAGCGATAAACGAATTCTTGACAGACGAAGTCGCAGTAGTGTTGTGAATTTAAACGTCGAGGCGTAAACTACAAACTCGAGCCGCGACTGCTGAGTCTAGAAGCCTCGAATCTCCTCGACTGTATAAGCTTCAAACGAAAAAGTTCGTGTTATAGGCGTTACTGCTCATGAACACAGAAACCTCCAGTCTTTAGGCCTCAAGCATTATTAAAGGTTTCTATAAGGTTTAGGTTAGGTCTATAAAGTTTGAAAATGCTTTTAACAAATCAGAACATTCTATGACATTATTTGCTATACACCGTGTTTTTCTTTATTTCCATTAACTTTGGAAAACGGCTCAGTTCACTAATATGAATCTGATAATTAAATAACGTTTTGGTCATATTAAAAAAAAAAATTTTTTTCGTCTATATTTTTTTTCGTGCATATAATAACTTCCATCATTGTTAATAGTCAAATTGTAAAATAAAAAACTTTACAAGTGACATGGACGTAACATATAAGAAAGACAAAAAAACTCACTTTTTCGAGTTCCGTACCTAAAAAAGGAAAAACGGAACCCTCATAGGATCACTTTATTGTCCGTCTGTCTCTTAAGACTTTTCTCAGGATTGCGTGGTGGGCGGAGGTATATCCTCCTAACGCCCAAGTCAAATTTTTGATCTATGAACATCAAAATTTATATCATTTATGATAGTTTGATTCAAAATTACTATAAGTCCTTTATAAAGGACTCTGGGCGATAGGAGGATATATATACCACTGATGATTGGTTTTCAAAAAAACAATCTTAATTTGATTGCTTAGTAACAATATCTCTTGTCCGGGTGAGCGGTTAGTTCCAATGGAGTGCCGAAAAAGTTTCTCGATGAGGGCTACGGCATAGATGTCGCTAGCGTCACTGCTTAAGTGGCTAAATAAGAAACAAACAAGCTGAGATATATGAGGTGCATAGGGGAAATTCGTGTCGGTACCGTTGACCATCAGTGGTGTAGCGGTATCGCACGCGGTACGGAATACCGAGGACCTGGGTTCGATTCCCAGTGATGGTCTTATTTTTCTGGTTTTTCTGTGCATCTATATTTCAGTTTGTATTTTCAATGTAGGTATCAATATTTAAAAAATAACATTATCTAACGCTCATTGTTTGAGCTTTTAACGCTTGACTCAGGCCTTCAAGGTGCGGGCGGCTTGAGCTTTCAATAGGCCCGTTTTTTTAAAGCTTGAGCTCTTTATGAAGCCCGAGTCTTGAAGACTTACTCTTAAGAGCTCATAATAATATAGATCTTGAACTGTTGTGCTTGAGCGGTTCTGAACCGTCTCACACCGTTTTTAGGGTTCCGGAGCCAAGTCTGTCTGTCTGTCTGTCTGTCTGTCTGTCCGTCCGCGGCTTTGCTCAGGGACTATCAATGCTAGAAAGCTGTAATTTTGCACGAATATATATACATATGCCGACAAAATGGTACAATCAAAATTTAAAAAAAAATTTTTTTTTTGGGTTCCTCCCATAGACTTAAAGTGGGGGTGATTTTTTTTTCTCATCCAACCCTATAGTGTGGGGTATTGTTGGATAGGTATTTTAAAGGGGTTTGCTAAGACGATTTTTCGATTCAGTGATGTGTTTGCGAAATATTCAACTTTAAAGTGTCAATTTATAGTCTAACGTCAACAAACTACCTACGAGTATCAACAAGCAATATCTAACGAGAAAGTAAGCAATAAAGCTTTTTTATTTCAGATATTACACTTTGGGCGATACCAACTTCGAGCTCATGATGGATCATTTCTTTGGCATACTTTACCAAAAAATGTTTAGTGTGCTCAACTCCCAGTACAGTTTTGACGACAAGTAAGTTAATGTTCTATTTATTAATACTGGATTCGAGTTTTTTTTTATCCGTCCTATTCGAAAACTAAAGACTGGTTCGCCAATAAGTGCGAGCGAAGTGGGTCTTTTTACCAAAATATTATTTTACAGAGGTTAGAAATAAGATTTGAATTCGGAAAATGAATTATTGGTGATCCGCTATACGACCAAAGAAATCGAACTCTGGTATTGTGTAATAAAGCTCAGGGATATGAAATGAGTTGAGTGACGCTAGTTTTATGCTAATTAAAAAAACGCGTTTTATTGTATTCTCATAGGGGGAGATAATAAATAGTTTTTTCGCACCTCTCCTTCAGAAAAGTAATTTTTCCTCCCTGACGAGAGGGAGCAAAGTGCAACTTTTCTGTTCAAGGCTTTTCTAAGTGTTTTATTGCAAATGCTATTTTTTGAAGTTAATAATTTGTAAAGCCACGCCATTTTCTATGCTGGTTGTTCTTTAATAATATTTAGATTTTTTTTCAAGTTTCTGAATGCTCGGTGTGTAAAGTAGTATGAGCCACTCGGCTGCAAAATTATTTTCATCTTGGGCGTTAACACTTGAATCCCTCATTACGCTTAGGATTCTACTTTAGAATCCCTCGCTACGCTCAGGATTCTATTGTAGAATCCTTCACTACATTCTGGATTCAATGTACGCCCTCGCCGTAAGTACACCATTTTGCTCCCTTGTGACACAAAATTACCTCGGGCTTCGTGCTTTGAATCCCTCGCGCGCTCACGATTGTGCTTTAGAATTCCTTGCTATACCCAAGATTCAAAATAACACCCTCACCGTAAAATATAATTTACTCCCTCGTGATGCAATCCTCTATTCTCTATACATAGCACATAGCGATGAAAACTTTCCAGTCCTTTGTCCACTATATAATTGTCCTTTAAGCGGGGACGTTACCTAACCCAAACCGCAGAGCTGACCTCAATTCTATTGTTTCAAAAATAAATCTAGACAATGAATAGGTATATTATTTGATAAATTTGTTTGTTTGACGAGTTCGGGGATATGGATAGAATGCCAAGAAATCATGTGGCGGTGTTTCCCATTTATTCCATTAACCTACAAAAGCGTTAAATAATGAAGTCTTGACTTTTAAACAAATGTATCCTTTTTTGATTTTTTGAAATATTGGAATCACCCGTACCGTCAGATGTCACGACTTTACCTTTATTTACAGTAAACAGAACAACGACTGACCCCTATCTCTGATGATAGTGCAGATGAGTCATGAGGCGAAACCGTACTTGTTTAGTACCAGTCGATTATTCACTCTTAGCTTTTTAGATCAACTACCCAAAGATAAAGATAGATAAAGATATTAAATTGAATATATAGATGTACAATAATTTGATGTCCTGTCCTTCATGTCTTGCCTTTCAGCATACATTTTTTTACTTATGAATTTAAATACAATAAATTTATTATACAATAAAAAAATAGGAAATAATTAAATTACAATCAATATTACATTAATGTACCCAGCTCGGGTAATGGAGTAATGGTCATTTGTACTATCTACATATGTATGATAAAGAGATTAATTTGTGTGTTTGTCTCTATGCGAGGGGAGTAGTTCCAGAGATCTCCCCCATCTTTGGAACTACTGAAAGTACATTATTTAAAACAAATACATGTACTTTTATCCCGGAAACGTGCAAAGTTCCCGCGGGACACACGAAATTGTGGGCAACTATTTGTTTATAATTATTATGCAGGCTGCATTATAGTCAAGAATTATATATGACTTAACGCAGCCCAGGGAAGAGTTGATCTGTGCAGGTAGAGTCACCTCATCTGACGGTATATTTCGTGATTTAACCATTAAATTTTATAAACCAGTAAAAAATGCAATAAATGGTTGTTTTAATGAACTGTTGCATGTATAGGTATTTAAAGTGCGTGAGCGGACACATGCGGGACATCCAGCCGTTCGAGGACGTCCCGCACAAGCTGTCGGTGCAGCTGCGGCGCGCGTTCGTGGCCACGCGCACCTTCCACAAGGCGCTACGCGCGGGCGCCGACGTCGTGCGCGACATGCTGCAGGTACGTGGCCCAGCGCCCCAGAGCCTGTTGCGTGCGCAGACAGTGCTCCATCGCTCCATATAATAAAGTTTTTTCACACCGCTACTACTCTATTCTCTTTCTCACTTGTCACTTGAAAATGTAACCAATATGAATATGACTGTTACTGATACGGCGATTAGTTGGCTGATAGGTGAACATAACTGTCGAATGTGCTACGTAGTAACTACGTAGTATCTGTGATGCTATTAGGAATCCACCGCGCGCGCTACAGGCGTCTCCGCTACGCCAACGATCGATGCTGTTGGGGCTGTAACGAAACGACGCCTATGGACAGTTGCGGCTACCATTTCTACCTGTGTCAACTCCCTTTTATGTTTAGTTTGGCGTCTCCGTAAAGATTTATTAAGGATGGAGATTATATTTGCTTGTGCGGTACAATCATATCACAGTACCAGGGTAAAGAAGTCTTAAATGTCATGCTCAAAGGTTGCACAAACAGTGGGCCGGTTTATTTCTACATTAGCTAGGTACTTACTAATGTACTGGGCTACAAAAATAAGAAGAATCATAATATACGGTTTGGTAAAGTCTCGCAAATGTATAAAGTCACATGAGGCGAATTGATCAATAATATATGTTTATTTTTCATGCTAAGCGAAGTTCATGTACCTACCTTCCCATAAATGCATAACTACCGCAGTTACCGCACTCACAGACTAACTAACTGGAATAGTACAGTTCCTAAAATCGATAAAATTGAAACAAATAAATCAATCATATATCTTTGCTAAAATACAGCTAGATCCTTTTTAAAAATAAAATTGTGAGTATGGCAGTACGACTTTCGTATAAATACTGTAGATCGCCAACGCATAAGCTTGTTCGTTCTATAAATAGACGCTGGCGTTTTAACAGTGCCTTACTCTAAATTATAATTATGTTTTGTTGAGAGCTATTTAAGTGATAGTTAAAAGTGTGCTTTCTTGTGTAACTGGACTCTACCTATTTTAGAACATAAATATAGTTTTTATTGATTTTAAATGTAGCTTATTTAAATGCAGTCGAAAGTAGAAACTTTTCAAAGCTTTACAAAAATATACATAATTATTACCTATACATGTATATAATTGGTATAATCGCCAGCGTCGCCAACGCGCGGTATTTTTATGAGACTTGTCACAACCAGAAATTGAAAATTGACATTAACAATAAGCTGCTATATTACATTGATATGCTACATTTTTGCTATTGAGTACGGGTTCTTATTTACCTAATAAGACAGCTGCCTAATAAGATGTCTATTCATTTGGTACTTATGGTGTGTGATCCCTTTAGCGGCGTATAATTACAGACAGTGCCAAAAACTGCGTGTCCCATTTAAACTTTATAAAATAATATATAATTGCATACACAAAATATTAATGTATTATTTAAGCAAATTGTTATTGAAGACGAATATTTGGCCTTCGTTAAGTCGGCTTTAGCTTTAGCTGTGAGTCATGTTTCAGCGAGCAAAGTCGTTTGGCGAGCGTTGCTCCCGCCGCGCAGGCACGGGCGCGGATGTGTCACCGGCGCCGCCGCCACATCCCGGGATAATGTCTAATTGTTTCTCCACTCGCTTCCTATACTGACCTATATAGATGTAATTATAAATATGTCACACATTGTGCCTTTTAGCATCAACCAAAGCAATTAGCGAATCTAAATCAAATTATTGCTACAAAGTTGTGTCATGTACTGTATTTGAGTGTCACATCTAAACGGTACCTTTATCGAATTAAATCCCATCGCTGGGCTCAGACAACTCTATCGTGAACAGATGGTTTCGATAGCCAAAACAATTCTATTGGGTCATATCTGCATTTGTTCTTTGTCAAATCAATGAGTAACCAGCCGACCTAAGTGTTCATCAGCTAGCTTGCTTACTAATTGATTGTGGCTTTCTTGGCTATATTTAGAGGCGTGATCTCATTGATTAACAAAGTTGTTAGGTGCTCTTCGTTTATTATCCAGTTCAATGCTATGCGCTCTGTTATTTAGATAGTGTGTTAACGCTGCTGCGATTTCGAATTTGGCTTTGCAATTATATGATCTGTTAATTAATTAAGCAATTTAGTAAAAGTAATTCAGGTACCAACTAAAATCCCAATGTAGCAAGCATTAAATTCTGTTGACTCTGCTAAAGCGCTAATTTTTTAACAAGTTGTTTGAAATTTAATTATAAGGCGGTTTATGGCCGCTTGGCGAAACCGGTGGGGCAATACGTAGTTGTGTGACTGACGGACACACCCACCAAACAGACCCAAGCACTTGCACCACGTGCTCAGTTTACCTGTTAACTAAATGCTTATACTAAGGATTTGTTCGCAGAGCTGCAACGCGAGTTCTTTGTGATTTAGGTAGATATAATCTCACAATTTAATGTGCCGCCAGGCATCGCATCGCGAACACGATTTTAACTGACCCTAAGATTGTACGAATTTGTACATGGATATGAATAGTGTCGATAATGCTTCTCAGATAGCAAAACCTCGACAGTTTCATTACGTAATAAAATGAATAGTTAATATGAAATCTTTTTCATACTTTGCTATCAGCATTTTTATTAGTATTATAATTTCCATATGATAGTAGTTTTTTTCTTGTGAGTTAGCTAGTGTTTGATTTTGATCAATAAAATTGTTGGTGTGCTGTTTTGTCAATCAAAACCAAATCCAGGTTTTAATCCTGAAACACACAGATACCGCGCGGAAAATAAGTGTGGCGCGGTACTCTGTGTGACCTCGTTCACGTTAACTCGAATAATACAGTCGAGTTCATAAACTTGTGAGCAAAATTTTATCAAAAATATCTGAACACGACTCTATTGTTAATGGCGTACAAGCGTGTTCAGATATTTTTTATTAAATTTTTGCTCACAAGTTTATGAACTTGACTGTACAACCGGTACCGCCTCCGCGCCGCGCCGCACCGCTCCGCCTCCACCGTCAGTGTGTTTCTAGCTTTACGTTTCCTGTATTTTTAGTTTCATTATGTTCTGAATTTAAACCCCTTCCATACGCAAAAGTTTAATTGCTAATAAGATTTTTCAATTGAATTCAACAACAATTTGATAGTCGTTCCACAGCCACAGGTACAAAATGAAAGTTGTCAATTTTACTGTTGTTTTAATCACATTCTAGTCAAACACTTCCTTGAATTTATTATTTCAATCCGTAATACATACGCCAATCGTTTGCCAATCTAATCAAATTGCGTGTAAAATGGTGTCTTGTGGAAGGGGTGCGTAAAGCGCAGGCACACGTAAAGGGATAGCAAGCCGGGAGCGGGTCGGGACGCGAGTACGACGGGCTTACTTATGTATCCTAGCTTCAAATGAACTATCTATATCACACAGATCGACCCGCTCCGCTCCCTTTCAGCGGCAACCTAGTGTGTTTTACGCTTTAACTAGTCTAATCGACTGGATTTCACTGGAGTTATAGACTAACAAAAGTTCTAGCATCATTTTTGTTGATTGCTGACTCTGGGCCGGGTGTTAAGTAACACAGTGTTGTTATGTGATGTGCGGTGTGTGTGTCAGGTGGGCGTGAGCGAGCAGTGCGCGGGCGCGTGGGCGCGGCTGCGCTGGTGCGGCGCGTGCGGCGCGCTGCAGCCGCCCGCCTGCAGCCGCTACTGCCACAACGTGCTGCGCGGCTGCCTGCCCGCGCACGCAGACCTCGCCGACAACTGGGACGCCTACGTCGGTCAGTACCATTGCCACTGACACTGCCACTGCTGTGTCAGTGCTCAGCGCTTAACCGGTTAACCAGCCTCAAGGCGATAGTGTAATCTAATCTCTACTGCTCTGTTCATGAATTTAGCCTCTTTTCAATTAAAGCGGCCGAGATGCTGGAAACAAACAAAAACAAACAAACAAACAAAAAAACTCCTGTACAAGAGCTAGTCCTACTAATATTATAAATGTGAAAGTTTGTGAGTGAGTGAGTGAGTCAGTATGTTTGTTACTTCTTCACGCTGAAACGGCTGGACGAATTTGGATGAAATTTGGCAGAAAGTTAGTTTATAATCTGGATTAACATAGGATACTTTTGATCTTGATATTCCCACGGGATAGGGATAAAATTTCTAAATAACAGCCGCTGGGCTTAGAGTCATGAAATTTGGCATGGTTGTTTTAATTTAACGTCAATGAATACCACGATATGAAATTTTAGAGAATTCCCACGAGAATTTAATAAAATCCCGGAATTTCAATTCAACTGCTGTATCTAGTGATTTACGCGTGCGAAGCCGCGGGTAAAATAGAAATAAAAATCATTTATTCGTGACAAAATAACGTAGCATAACAAAAAGGTACTTATTAAAAATTAAGAAAGTTGTGAGTATGTCACGAAATGGTCCCAAATCAGCAAAAATTGCTGGTCTTGCGAACGGCGTTGTAAACGCTAGTATGTTATAATTCTTTATAATCTTCTATATGTCGAACTTATGTCGAAAGATAAGATTAGTAAGTCGGCGTCCGACTATTAAGACATCATTAATGTGAGCCAATAAATGATTTGCGCAGTGAAATTGTTCATATTTTACCAATGTACTCTGATTCGAAAACCATTTCAAGGGATAGGATTTTTGAACAATTTTGTCCTATTATGATCAAAAAATACTTATGGGTTACGTATATATAGGGAAAAAATATGTTTGACTTTAGCTTGACCTTCGTATTTTTCTTTAAGGGATGAATCCCTTTACCTGAAAAGTAAATCCATAAGTATCTAGGTTTATCTATTGTATCTGTCACGCGGGGCCGGCATTACGAAGTGTAAAATTCGAACTTCGTATCTTGCCGTCCCGCTGACGCTTATATTATTTAATACGAGAGTGAGAAGGACGGAACGACACGAACTTCGATTTTAGAATTTCGTAGTACCCCCGCAGGTCGCAGGCAGACATTGATGTCAGTCAGTTGTCACATACATACATACATGTTTGACATTAGCCAAACAGTAGGTATTGACATAAAAAACAGAATGTACTCTAGCAGGTTTCTGCCTAATGAGTAATTAATGGAAATACATTAAAACATAATATTATATATGATCTGTCCCAGAATTCGAGATACTAAAATGACGTTTCATGTGTTACCTGTTTTTTGCGTCTCATAAATAGTGATGTGCCGCAACCGGTTATCACCGAAAGATTTTGTAGGTACCAATGTATGTATGTCGTAAAATATTAAGATATGAACGGATCCGTGATGTACTAAAATGTAGGGCACTTAGGACATTCTCGAAAATGTAAAATAGGTCTAATAAAAATGCGACCGTTTTCGAGATATTTCGACTTTTTATAGATGTTGATGTTTAAGTTTCAATTTCATTCTAAGTAAGTTTACAACCATACACTTCTCGGCTTTGCTAAGAGGTTGACGTTTCCGTTTTTCCGAGGCGAAAGTATTTCCTCGCTGCGTCGTCTATGCGACGAAGTACTTGGCTGCTCAGAGTCCATGTTTAATCAAACAAAACAACAAAAACACGACCAAACAAAACAAATTAACAAATAAAAGTCTATCTCAACAAATTTAACAAATAACGTCAACAGCAACAATAACACGAGAAAACGCACTGATCACATCCGATGACAATACGAGTAAAGTAACGAAAATCGGTTGAATACCACTTGAATACGAAAAACATGAACAATGACGTTGTGTGATATCTGAGGGCCTACTCCGGAATTCGAAAATCAAAGTTCGTACCGTAACGTCCCTCTCACTTACGTATTAAATTAAATAGTAGTGTCAGAAGGACGGAACGACACGAACTTAGATTTTCGAATTTCGTAGTAGCCGTGCTGGCCCTGACTACGAAATGAAAAACTCGAACTTCGTATGTTGCCGTCCCGCTGACGCTTATCTTATTCAATACGCGAGTGAGAGGGACGGTGCCACACGAACTTCGTTTTTCTAGTTTTGTAGTAGCCCCTCTGTATTATTTTTTACGACTAAGTGATGAACACTGTATTTTTACCTGTGCTTAGATTTCATCACTTTATCGTATGATAAAGTAAAATGAAAAGTAGAATATTGAATGCATTAATGTTAAGTATATTACGTTGAAACTCACCAGCACTGTAGACAAAATCAGTTCAGTATCGTTGGACAATAAATGAAAGAGATAAGTCATTATGATATGAACCTGAAGATATTACAACTACCGACGTAGAAAAATCGTTCAGTTCGTTGAAATGGATAATTACAGAAAGGCCCCGTAGTTTAACTGTTCCAAATATAGAAAAAATATTAATAGTTAATTCTGAAAATCGCTTTAACTACTAAATTTACTGCAGGTAATTTTTTATATTATTTTTATTATTATGTCATTAGGCTTGGTAGTAAAGCTAGTTTTGTTCTTATTTGTGTAGTCCTCTCTTATTCTCTGTGGCAATCAATGATTGTATTATTATTATTGAAAAACTTCCTACATGAGTTAAAATAAAATTGTATCATAGTGTGTATACAATTCGCAGAGAGGTAATAGTTATTCAATAGGCTTAATATGATTCTTTTCAGACTAACCTATCTGTTTCCATACTCCTATCCGTTTATACTGTAGTTTTTAAGTATTTTATTTTGAAGAAATGACTATCTGCCAAGTTTCTTGCGGCGCATTCTTCTTGGCAATGATGGTCTTTCCGAAAGCGCTGGTAGTTTAAAAATAACGTGTAAAAGTGCCCATTGCGGCATATTTACTGAATGAATGAATTTGAATTTTAAATTTGAATTTGGATTGGGATTTTTTTTTTAAGTTCAGCACTGGGTTTAAGGGGCTTGAATTTTGTGCAGTCATTCACAACACAACCTCAATGAAGACCACAATATAAATTTTGAAAATTTCCAGGGGAACAGACCGAAAAGTTTACGCGTGCGAAGCCGCGGGTAAAAGCTAGTACTAATATTATAAATGCGAAAGGTTGCGAGTGAGTGAGTATGTTTGTTACTCCTTCACGCTGAAACGGCTGGACAGATTTGGATGAAATTTGGTATGTAGATAGCTGGCCATCTGGAATAAAACATGGGCTACTTTTTATTCCGACATTCCCACGGGATAGGGATAAAATCTCGAAATCACAACAGCTGGGCTTAGAATCATGAAATTTGACATGGTAGGTTTTTATTGTAACGTCAATAAAAACCACGTTTTAATTTTCGGGAATTCCCACGGGAATTTTTAAAAATCCCAAAATTTGAATTTTGCAGCTGGATCTAATGATTTACGCGTGCGTAGCCGCGGGTAAACACTAATTATACAATAAATGTTCAATTCCAAGTACTGTTAGTGATTGACGGTTCTAAGAAGTAAAACGTCCCGTCGCGAGGCGAGCGTGAATCACAAGAGTTCACTATTGTTTACATCAGTCGAAATAACATCTTAATCACGTACAACTAGGTACGAGTACGTAGGCATCCTGTTTAGTATAACTGAAACGGGACACGCTTACAACTGTGTGGGCTGCATCTGCAATAACATCCTAATTTAGTCAGGTACAATAAATGCACATTCTGTTCTGAATCTTATGTAGGCGTCTGAAATTAGTTTGCAAACATAAACTTGCTCCGTTAGAAACTTCTAATTGCTTATGTTTTTATTTCAAAACAATGTTCTTAGTTACTTACCAATGGATGGATGGCATTATTATAGACATAATCACATTCAGTTTTTTTTTTTCAATTTTATCTGTGCACGAAGTTACATTTGAAACATGTTATTTTTGCAGGAATATATTTAGGCTTTTTATTTTTTCTTACATTAATGCATTGTGTAGCATTATCTAAGCATTATACATATTGTGAATTCGTGAAATCGACGGTTAAGAATCAATAACACCTAACTATCATGCTAAAAGATGTTAGATAGACGGTATTGGTTCTTAACCGTCGAAATGTCAACTGATCTGATTAAAATAAACTTCAACATAACTTGTATTTTTTTTTCAGACGCTGTGGAAAAAGTAGCGGATCGACTCCTCGGTCCTTTCAATATTGCTATGGTAGTCGAGCCGATCGACATTAAGATATCTGAAGCCATAATGAGCTTCCAAGAACATAACCAAGAAATATCTCAAAAGATTTTCGCCGGGTGCGGGAAGCCGGTGCTGGGCGGCGGCGGCGGCGCGACCGGAGGCGGCGGCGGCAGCGCCGGCGGCGCCGGACCTTTTTTTGCCCCCGATCGGAGTCGGCGGTTCGCGCGCTCCGTTCCAGACTTTCATTTGGAGCAAGTTCTGAATGATGTAGACGATTTTGAAATAGAAGCCTCATTCGAAAGTCTAGTGAAAGATGATCCTTCCCTTCTCAGCTTGAGGACCCCAGAAGGTATCAAAAAGATGACAGAAGAAATGGCCGAACAAGCCAAGTCGAGAGAGAAATTCTTGCAATATATGAGAGGAAACATTAATTTAGCTGCGTTTGAAGAACACGAGAGGCAGAAACGAGACGCGGAACCAGAACCAGCCGGAGGATCAGAAATCGATTTTAGATCGTACGAATTTGACGGCAAACGCGTATCCAAAAAGAAGAAGCCCGCTGTGAGAACGGAGGACAGCCATGGTGAGTGTGGGTGGTCGTAGTTCACTAAAATTTTACTTACCAAGTTGTCACCGTCTTCAAATTACTTTTACGTCAAAAATGTGGATAAAAATTATTTTATTTTAATTTAATTATTTATTTTTAAAGTGAATATTTCAAGCCTACTTCTTCTGTGAATATTTTTACCTGTTGCCGTTTTAATATCGAGCAAAAAACGGTAAAAAAAATCACGTTTGTTGTA
Organism: Choristoneura fumiferana; assembly: GCF_025370935.1. Classification (NCBI taxonomy): domain Eukaryota; kingdom Metazoa; phylum Arthropoda; class Insecta; order Lepidoptera; family Tortricidae; genus Choristoneura; species Choristoneura fumiferana. Next base: position 21,338,507 of record NC_133472.1, on the reverse strand, counting down.
TAAATTTACTGTGTTCGAAATCCCAAATCGGAATTTCGAATCGAAATTCTGAAACGGAATTCCGATTGTATGTATGTGGCCGCCCTTAGTATGGTTTGTGAGTTGTGTTGCGTGTTGTGGCAGGTTCAGAGTGGGCGGGGCCGGCGCTGGAGAAGCTGGTGCGCGAGACGCGTATGCGCGTGCGCGCCACGCACCGCTACTGGAGCCACCTGCCCGCGCTGCTGTGCAGCCCCGTCAGCGTCACTAGCGCGCCTTGCTTCAGCGGCACGCGCCTCGGCAGGTAAACGACCGCCGACACTACACACGCGGACAAATCCATTTCATGCCTATGCTTTGGCCCGGATACGCCTAAATTTAATGCTATCTTTTTCTATTTTTGTCTTAATCCGCCTTTGATAATATTTGAAATAAAGGAGGCAACGGACGCAGGTTTTTTTTATATTACATTAAAACATATTCCTCGTTCGAAAAGTTAAAATTATGAAAATTTATGCAGGGTTTTAATCCTTCACTATATACTATCGAATCAACTGAAAAAGTCCTGACGAGATAATTTGCAAGTCGAGCAGAGCAAGGCTTGCAAACTAAGCAATAACTTGTAGAATTAATTCGCGTAATCTTTACTTTATAAAATTATATTCCAAAAATAGATGCGATCACGCTGACTGAACTGATTTTAACCCTTTCTAATAAGCTATTAATAAAATAAATATGATAATAAATAGTAGCATACATCCGTGCGAAGACGGAGAGGATCGCTAGAATAAATAATAAATTGTACACATTGTCCAATGTCAGTTATACATTGAACGCTGCGGGCGAGGGCAGCGCTGCGCTGGCGTCCAACCCGGAGGTGAGCGGCGCGGGCGCGGCGGGCACAGGCGCGGCGCGCGCGCCGCTCGACGCGCTGCGCATGCTCACCGCGAGACTCAAGGACGCCTACAACGGTCTCGAAGTGCAGTGGAAGGATACGAGTACGTATTTATCTATACACTCTCTATAAAAAATATTGTCAAGTTTAATAAAGTAGAGGCTGAAAAGTAAGCAATAGATGAACAAATTAGTTTGAATGCCGATCCGAAGGGGAGGCCTTCGATGACACGAGTTCATCTATTGCACTTTTGGCCAAGACTAAACATTTTGCTTTTCACGATTGATGCGATTAAATAATAGTTATTTGTGCAACAAGAGAGCAAAGTTGTTTTTTGTTGCGAGTGTTGATTTTGAATCCCGAGTAAGCGAAGGATTCTATAATTGAATCACGAGCGTGAGCGAGTGATTCTAGGTTAGAATCCTGAGAGCAGCAAGGGATTCAAATACACGAGATGCAAAAAAAACTTTGGTCTCGTGTGACACATACAATTTTTCACCTCAGCAGCGAGAACATAATTTAAATGTAACATAAGAATAAAACCACATATACCTACCTGTTTACAAAACAAACAATTTAAAAAGAAATAGAATCCGATTATTAAGAAACAAATATAATAATCACATTTAAAACCATAAAAAAGTGTCCAGTAGATACATACAATACAAATCTCATACTCATAACTGCATTGTAATGTACTCATGTCACACTTATGTTTTAATACTACAAAAAGCCTCATCTTGGGGTCATTAAAAAGGTTGAACAATAAACGTATAATTTATTATAAATGTTATTAAACCTTTATATATGATTTTTATTACAAATTAAATTATATATTACATAAACATAAATAGATTTGTTAAAAATTCATTCAATTTGACAAATACTTATGCCAACTGTAGAGGCAGTATACGGAATTCTGTTATAAAAAAAAAACAACAGAAGCGGCTTTCGTGCAACGATGTTGCATACTTTATTAAAAGATCGGGAAAATTTACATTTTGGAAATGTTTCGTGCATGTAATTTGTTATGTATCGATATATTTTTAATACCATAAATTTAATAAATACCATAAATTCTCTCGCTTTTTTCGTGTTGAAGTGAAAGTGACAGATCAAAGTGAAGTTCAAATATTTGGAACTCAGTGAGTAGACCCTACTGTACTCAGCATTTAAACAAAATAATCAAAAAGTTACTTTGTCTCACGGAGTGAGCAAAATCCGATTTTGCTCACTGATTTCTCATAGCAAAACCTGCCTGTTTGAGGTGCTGAGGTGAAAAAAATATTTATCACAAAACAAACAAATAAATAACAATGCAATGACTGCGTTGCATAATACCGACATGGAAATACTGACCCGATTTGACTTGTACACGCTCATATCAGTTTGACACAGTTTTTATGGGTGTATACACGAATAATCGGATCGGTATTTCCATGTTGGTACTATCCGGACCGGCAAAAAACAGTGTCACCCTTCCCGCCGATATTAGTTTTTCTTTTGTGATATAATTAGTTTTTTTAAACGAGTCCGTTCTTAGTAGCAAGTACCCAACCACATATTAAAAAAATCAAAACATCATCCTCGTCATGTCCGACCTGCTGCTATGCTGTGGCGTTTTATCATACTTAAAAAATCAAATCATTTTGTGCATATTATGCGTTTAAGAAAATAAAACACCTCATAAAACTCATGAATGACGATTCTCGTTGGTCAATTTAATTTCACATCCGATTGCCGTTTCAGCACGCCGGGAATGAAATTCTGAAATAGATTCTAAAAAGTCGTATCGTACTATGAAATACACATATTGATACGACCTGTTACCGTAATGTGTTACATTGTGGTCGTGTTTTGCGAGCCATAAATGAGTCAGCTGTTAAATGTAAAGGTAATCAATTAATCAGGTAAATATATAGGCAGTTTTGTGTACCGGATTTAGGTTATCTATTGCTACATTAACGAGCAGACAACAGTCTGATGAAAAATATTTATCAGATATTGATGCTGGTGACTGTAGACTGCCCACAATGCCTGATGGCATTTTGTTCGTTACCCCTCACGAAACACTTTTAGCAAATTAGAGAGGTGTAGACCTCTCTAATTTGCCCTCAGGTTCGAACAATGGGTTAGTTAAACGAATATGGATAAAAAATCGGCTCCTTGACTTGACTATAAAGTGTGTGTACGGCAGGTGATTCCCTAGCGGCGGCGGAGTCACTGAACCACGAGCTGTCGGAGCCCGGCTCGGGCTCGGGCTCGGGAGATGACGGCGACGACCGCGACGACCTGCCCGATGACGACGAGGACCGGGAGGCGCCCGTCGACTACCCAGAAGGTACTTGCTCTACTGCCATTACCTAATATTAAAAGCCAGAATCACATTTATAAGACTTTACAGAATCTATACTTTCGCCAAGTGTAATATTATTTGAGGCACCAGATTCGTACTTATAAAGAAAATTATTAGACAAAATCTTTCTTTTTTATATGTAGGTATTCAATTATTTTTTTTAACCCCTGACGCAAATAGAGGAGTGCTATAAGTTTGACCGCTATGTGTGTCTGTCTGTAGCACCGTAGCTTTTAAACGGATGAACCGATTTGAATGCGGTTTTTTTTATTTGAAAGCAGGTTTCCTAACGATCGTTTTTAGACATGTTTCATCAAAATTGGTTTAGCCGTTTTTGAGATATTGACCTTTGAAGTGACAATATCGGGGGTTTTCCACCTTTTTGTTTTCATACGGACCTTGCCCTGATAATTATAAACTCGACAAAAACGAATCAGTTAAATAGGTGCAACCGTTCCGGGGCAATTGTTTTTTTTATTGACAACTAGCTGTTTGCCCGCGACTTCGTCTGCGTAGATTTTTTTATATTTACACAATACCGAAGAAATAAAGTTATTTTTCCGCATTGGCCGTTTTCGTGGAATTTTTCGAAAAATCCCTTCAAACTACGGCTAACAATCAACTGAAAAATCTGATCATGATCACCAAGTTTCACATCTATATTGCTCAAGAAATAACCATTTTTATTCTCGCTTACTATTTTCCTAGATCTACTGATCTCAAACATTGCGTACATGTCTTTGGATCGCAACCCAGCCACGCGGCTGGCTTGCCGTTTCAGCCGAAAGCGAAGTGGCCTGCCTGGCTAGAGCGCCATTGAGTCTCCCATCGCGGTCTTCCTCAGACTCGTGAGACCGTGCCTCTGTGGTCTTAATGCGCTGCGAGACTTTCGCGAAAGTTTTCTTTTGTTTCGGGAAGGCATGGTAACAGACATGGTAATCGTTTGAAATTTACTCCGCTAAAGAAAGAGAAAAATGTTTTTTGAAGTACTCACCTTCGTGACCATTATTAAGTGCTTAAAGAGGCAATGCGTATGAATATGGATGCGATATAATTTTTTTCATCATCAGCCGGAAGAGATCCTTTGCTGGACAAAGACCTACCCTTTAAACGCCACAATAACAATAATACTCTTAATAAATCCATTTATTTCGGGCAACTTGCCCCATACAATAAATACTTACAGACGAAACATAATGAATGTTATTACATACAAATAAATTACAATGAACGACAACTCGCCACTTGCATCCACCGGTTTCCCGCAAGTCTCACGATGTGTCATTCCACCTGGAGGGAGGCCTGCCAACGCTTCGTCTTCCGGTCGCCGCTCCTCGAGGACTTCTCCCCCAACGGATATCTGTTTCTTCGAGCGATGTGGCCTGCCAATTGCCACTGCAACTTGCATATAATTTTCGAGCTATGTCAGTGACGAATTTCCGTATTCCGGATAATTATATTATTCCTAATTTAATTAAATTAGGAATAATTCATGACATTTTTCTATTAAATTATACGCGTGTTGAATATGAGTGTTGATGTAACCACTACGTAACTATGTTAACTCGTTTGTTTCATAGTTCCCCATAAGATGGCACTGCGAAATGTGTGGCAATTAATTTATTGTCGTTTAATGTTGTTGTATTATTTAATCAATTACCTATTCAGTTAAATTTCTTGATATCCGTACCCCCTCTTCTAAACTTAGTCAATTGGGCAAAATCAGCGCCATCTGTTAGTGTAGCAGGGTACTCGATAGTCGTACAACACTTGAAAATAAGTCTGCACCTCCTTCCTAAGTAGCGTCATAAGATACAGGTGCAAACTTAACTCAATCGAGAGTAGCGGCTACCAAAACCCCCTCTTTTAGGGGTAGTATTTTTAAAGTCTTTAAACAGCTGACCGGGGATTTTCTCGACAAAAGTAAAGTTTTGCATGAAAATCCGTTTAGCCGTTTTCACGGTGATGCGTGGTCAAATAAACAGATAAACAGACAAAAATTCTAAAAACTATTTGGAACGTGTTTGTTATCGATTCTAAGTATCCGCAGCCAACTTTTGTATAGATAGAAGATTGATGTATACATTATGCAATTATACACGTACGCGTGTTGATATGTATGTTGATTTTACATTACTTATACTTCTTTTTTTTAGCATTAGAAACGAAGGCAAGCGATCTTGATGTGTCTTTTTATTGAAAAAAAACTTTTAAAAAATAAGTCACAGCAAATAGTAACAATTAGCAAGGATATAATGATCATTTACATGCTTTTGGTATCATAAGTAATAGTAAATGTTTTTTTTAAACCTCTTTCAATAAAAAGACTCACCAAGATTGTACAACCCTTTTCCAAATGCTAAAAAACTAAGTACAACCATATACGGTAGTACTATTAGTTTTTCTTTAGTATAACTAAGTTAACTCTTTTTTTTATTAGTTTATCCATTACTTACTGTTTACCCAGCTCTCCAAAAGATGGCACTGGAATGTGTGGCAATTACTTTATTGTCGTTTAATTTGGTCGTATTGTTAAATCAATTAAATTTTTCAATTGGTTATTAATTTCAGCGCCATCTGTTAGTTTTATCAGGGTACTTGATAGTCATAGCACGTATCTGAAAACTTGAAGGTGGAAACTTATCAATCGAATGTAGCAGCTACCTCCATTTAAGGTTTTAATTTTTATACCCTAAGGGTCAAATTTTATAGCCTATAACCTGGGCCGGGGATTTCTCGTCGGATTAGTAAAGTTTGCGTAAAATCTGTTCAGCCATTCTCACGTGATGCGCGGGTCAAATAAACGACAAACAGATAAACAGATAAAACAGACACAGACAAAAATTCTAAAAACTATTGAAACGTGTTTCTTGTTATCGATTCTAAGTATCCCCAGCCAACTTTTTGTCGAATATCTTCCATGTACAGACTTTCGACCCTCCTTCAGCTTTAATTATATGTATAGATATAATAATTTTGTTTCCGAAATACCAAGAAAGTTAAAAGTAGAATCACTGTCGTGTATTTTTGTAATCCTGCTAAAGCCTAATATGACCTAACTATTTTGATAAATGAGATAATTATCATTTGATTCGTCTTTGAAGCGCGAAAATCATTGCCTGTTTTTTCCGCTGTCAGGTTAGGTTATCTTTTTTCACTGATTTCTACACTGACGTACCGCGTCAAGAAGAAATGATAGAAGGGTTTTATGCAACTGAAAATAACCGTATTCAAATGTACAGCTC